>NW_010565429.1:7368-22278 GCF_000687285.1 Phaethon lepturus | reverse complement strand
ATATTATATTATTATATATGGTTTCTTACCGACCAAATCAGACAGCAGATCTCAGCTTTATTTCTCCAGGAGGACAGCAGGTACACCGTGGTATGACCGTAGCAGCAGGCGTTGCATTCAGGACAAACATTCAGGATGCTCGTGGTGTGACATGAGCATCAAATAGGCTGATGGAAGCGAAAGGTCAGGTTAGAGAATTTTTTAGGTGGTTGTCTTGGATAATTAATCACCAGTGTGGTCTGTACCCCATGATACCCCTTGACCGCTCCGTGCCGGGTTGGGAAGTGTTGGGGCTCATACAGCCTCAGGGCACCTCTGCACATCGCTGTGCTCAGTACCTGCTGCTCTGGCTTCCTCTGAAAAAAAAGCACTCCAGATAATGCATCTTTATTTGTTTTGGAGGAATTAAATTCAAATTCCCAAAGAAATTCAATGAAACTACATAATAGACAGCACAAAGCCCATGAGCCCGAGCTCCGCGTGCCTTCAGACCAGAACAAAATCCATCTTTTCAAAACTCAGGTATTACAAACTGGGAGAAAGTTTTTGTGAGAAAGATGCCTGGACTAGAGCCAGGTCTTCAAACAGCCAGGAGACAGCCTGACCTGTTGTTCCTAAATAAGGATTTAGAAAATACAGTTTCTAACCAAGGAAGCTGCAAGACCCAGAACTTTCATACGTGAGATCCAAAGTTAGGATCTGAAATTCCTTTTCAAGAGCATCAGCAGGAGAAGGACCAAATAAAAACCATCACTGTTATTTTTCTTGTTGTCATTATACGGTTACAAGTGGAAGCAGAACGGGCCTTTTTGCACCAGAAGATATAATACAATCTGTAGGTGTTGTAAGAAGAAAGAGAAAAGAATAAGCATAAGGGGAGGCGGGGAAGATGAGCGGAAAGTTCCATAAAACTGCAAAGTCGAAGCCATTTTGGGCAATACCGTTATTAGGAAACAGGAAAGCCATGAGGGCTGGGTGTGAATTGCTGCAGTTGCCGGCACCCATGTGGTCCGCTGGGTGACACGGAGAGCGCCTGCCCATGGGGCTGTCCCAGGGCGGGCATCCTCACAGAGCCTTGGGTTGAGTTTGTGACTTCCAGCAGGGGATGAGGAGGAGGATGTCAGCCCCCGCCGGGTACCTTCGGCCCGCCCGAGCCCCAGCAGCTTCAGAGCAAGTGGGTCTAACATCGGGTTTCAAAGCCAAGGGGGAAGGTGAGGGCACCCTCCCCTCACCCAGAGGCGTTAACGGCCGCAAGGTGGGACAAATCCTGCTGCCCCTGCCGTGCTCCTCAGCGGGGGACTCTGCTCCGGTGGCAAAGGGACGAGCGTTGTCAGAGCCCGCGCAGCCAACGACGCGCCGTGTCCGTCAGGCAGGAGAGGGTCCTGGCTGCTTCCCTACGCAGCCGGCATTCGTCGTTAGGGCAGCAGCAGAGATAAAAGCCGGAGTAAAACCACCAAAGTGCAGAGCGTGGCTGAGCCGCGGGGCAGAAGGGAAAAAGCACCGCGCAAGAAATTGATTCCATTAAAAAGTAATCTCAAATTTAATAAAAGTTATGATTTGATTATAGCCATAGAACCAGAGGGCAGGGAAGGGAGCGCACGGAGACAGAGGCGGGGGAGGCACCGGGGAGGGGGAGAGCAGCTCTCGGCTCTGCCTGAGCCTCCAGCACGGCTCTCGGCCCGGCTGGGTGCACAGCTTGGCCGGCTCCCGCCTGGCCCGTCCCCGAGCATCGCTACCCTTGCCTCCGTCCCCCTCCGACCAGGAGCACAGCTCCCTGCGCTGAGCTCCTCGGTCCTCGCTGCGGGACTCGGGCGCGGGAGGCTGAGGTAGCTGGGCAGGATGGAGAGCATCGCGGGGGAGCTCATCCAGATAAAGTCAGCATTCACGGAATCAGCGCCCCAGCGTGCTTGGACGAAGGCAGAGAACCCCTTAGGCAGTCCAAAGGCATCCTTGCTTTTCTGAAGCCTGCTGGCACAGCTCCTCTGTGCAAACCCACCCGCTCCGCTCTGACCTGGCTCCTCCAGCAAGGCAACAGCAGCCCCTGCCTTCCCCTATGGATGAGTCCTGCCTTCCCCTATGGACGTGTCGTGCCTTCCCCCATGGATGAGTCCTGCTTTCCCCCATGGACGAGTCCTGCCTTCTCCCATGGACGAGTCCTGCCTTCCCCCTGTGCGCTGGCACTGCCATGGGGGCGGGCAGCCGCGGTGGTCTGGAGCAGGACAGGTACCACTGGACCCACGCCAGGACCAGCAGATGCCGAGTTGAACCAGGTAGAGCCCAAGTGCCAGGGAGGAGCTGATGAGGCTGATGCCTTGAGTGCCCTCAGCTGTGCCACACCTCTAGAAGCCATCCTTGCCCCTAGGAACGGCTTGGTCTAGGAGCATCCCGACCTTCTGGCTCTAGGGAAGGACAACCCCTGGTCACAGCGTGTCCTCTCCCGGAGAGCTGAAGCCACCTTTGGGGGCACGGTTGGGAGGGATGTGTCAGGGTAGCAGCACCAAAGGATGATGTGGGGCATCGGGGCAGGGAGGTACCAGCCTGACGTTGACCCAAACCCCATCTTGCCCCAGGAGATGCAAGTGGTTGCCTTCATTTTTGCCGGGGGAGGAAAGCACAGAGGGACTTGCTTGTTTCCAGAGAGGATTTTCTTGCGCGCTCCATTAGATACCAGAGACCCAGGATTCTGCTGCACGAAATAAATAAATAAATAAATAAATAAATAAATAAATAAATAGATAGATAGATAGATAGATAGATAGATAGATAGATAGATTTTTTTAAAAAAATTGTTTCGGGTGTTGGAGTAACGCAAAAGCCCAACCCCTGGCCTGTCAAAAAGGAGTAATAACTTGGCCTGTGAGTCAACGTCTCCGCTGAAATCACTGGCCGCCCCCTCTCCAGTTTCTCTGTTTATTTTGGTAAGGTTGGCAGCTGGATGGCTGCCAGCGTCTTGACAGTAAATGCGTATGAATGATCTATGTACATAGATAATATTGTTACATGTTGTAGGTAAAGATGTTCCTTTAAGTGTAGGCGACAGGCAGTGGCTGTTAGTGCAGATATATATGCATGCACATACATAGAGAAGGGAAGAGAGAATAATTAATATAACACCAATTATCTGGGGTTTACCTTTTAAGCTGAGCTATTATATTATTTGAAAGTGTGTGGTTAGGGAAGTAAAGAACAAAAGAAGAAAATTAAAATGTGTTAGGACCAAAAGAAATCTGATATTAGGAATTAAAAAGAATCTAATGATGGTATAAGGCCCACTACTGAGTGGGCATGATAAAATCAATGGTAGTGTTACTGAAAAGTCAAATATGTTCCAAAAATATTTCTACTTGATAATTAAAAAAAAAAAAAAAAACCAAAAACCAAAAAAAACCCACGAAAACAAAACCAGGACAGCACGTTGCAAGTTTAGAGCTAATGAGATATTTTTCATTCTAAACTGTAACTATGGTGATTATTAAATTGTATTGTTGAGTCAAATGCATTTAAATGAGAGATGCTGTGCAATGGGCTTCCGAGTGTTTTGGAGAAGCTCCTGGGGAACTTGTGGCTTAATAATACCTACTATGATAACGCGAAATACTGCAAAAGCTTCGGAGAATGGGGAGAAGGGAACACTGGGCCAAAACAAAGAGCAGAATGAAATTGCTAGATTTACTTTGAACACTGATCCTACATAAAATAGCAGGATAGCGGGTAAAATACGCATTCTCAATGAACTATTAGCTCTACCATTATTATAATAGTAAATTATGGCCACTCAGCAGGCTTTTCGGAGTGTCTCTGGTAAATGACTGTGCATCAGCGAGCATAACCGTAGGAGCGATTTTCTTGGGTACCGCCATCCATCGTGCGTGGTTGTTGCGTAGCTGGTGCAAGAGGAGGACGAAGGACTGCGTGGGGCTGCTGTGAGCTCAGGCACCTCTGAAACAGAAATTAAATCCAGGGGTTCAGAGGAGCATCCTGGAGCTTCAAACGCGACAGATAATCCTCCAACATACTTTAATGTACTTAACTCCAAGTCTAAAATACCGAATACTACAGAAAACAATGTGTCAAAGGTGGAAAGCGGGAGAGACTGTGAACGTTGTCGGTGTCATGGGCTCCTGCAGCAACCGGGTATTTGCACAGTAAAAATGCCCAGGTGGCCTTTGATAGCGTAATGCCATCCTACGGAAGAAGGCGAAAAATGTCAAGGCACCTCTATGATCTTTGACTTAAGGAAAGCCTCCTTCTTGATCCCAAACCTGGTGATGGGGTTAATCCTGGGCGTGGGAGCAAGATGCGTCTTCCCGTGTCAAATCCACAAATTATTCCTGATCCCCAAGACCACAGGGTTATACATAGCCTAAGCACGGCATGCTAAACAAACCTCCTTGCCTCCCCGTTTAGATACGTCAAGAAACCCAACGCCTCATATCACAAGCGGCAATTCCTCAGCGTCTCCCGTCTGTGGGAGGGAGGGGGCCGGTGCGGGATGCACGGAGTTGTCTGGGATGAGGTGGTGGCATGGGTTTGGGTGCTGCCTGTCCTGCGGAAGCGCTGGGCAGACGGGACCCACCGCTGGAGGGGAGCTCACGCCGGTGGGAGCCGTGCGATGCCGGACAGCCCCAACCTGCGGCCGTGGCGTCCTTAGAGGGCGGCAGGATGACTCCGTTGGTGTCGTGGGTGGTTTTACCAAGAAACTAGAGCTTAATTCTGCTTTTTGGGAGAGGAGCAGCTGGTTGCTGCCTGTTCATCATCGCATTTTCTTTTCCTTCTTGATCTTCGGCACGGTGCTGCTCTGCAGAGCTGACTCACTGCTCGTGAGTGGGGAAGTGAAGCTCACTGAACTCAGGCAGCTTAAATTTTGGATTTTGACCAGGACTGGGTTTACCAGGAAGGCTGGAAGCTGGGCCGTGAGTGCAAACTGTGGGTGACATCTGATGGGCACGTGCCCTTCTCCCAAATCCTCCACACACTGAGCCATCTCTGCTGCCGGCCGCAAGAGTCATCAGGAACTGTTAAAGCAGCACAGCTCCTTTTTAAGTTGTGGGGTTTTGGCATCGTGTCAACTACTCTTGAGACCGTTCCCAATTATACTCCTTTTCTTTGCGGTTTTGTTTTTTAAATTTGTTGTTTTTCCAGATAGTTGGTGCGCAAGTGTCCTCAGTTATGTGAAACGGGTTCTTACAAGGCTTTTAAGTAAATACTCGTCTGGATGGATTTGCACTTTATTCTGCTTGTAGCTGAGTCATTGAAACTGCAAACTGTGGTCACAGAAAAAAAAAAAAAACCCAACATGTTTGCTTCTGTGATTGTTTTTACCGGCAAAGATGGTGTCTGACCTAGAGTTGGACACGGCACGCTCTACGTTAAGCGACAACCCATAGGAGCCTGCGGCCACTCGAGCCCCGGCAGCATCAGAGAGCCCAGAGACAAGCGGGACAGCAAGGTCTCGGCTCACAAAAGCGTCTGGTCCAGCCGCTGAGCTCCACCTTCCTGCTGCTCAAACGAGGTTTGGTTACATCTAAGCCAGACCCAAGATTATCCTCAGAAAATCAAAGGGCTTTTTCTAGAGAAGCAGCAGGTCATCCCCAGCGGGAGAGGCACGGGAATCTCCGGTTTCACCCGCCAAGTGCTGCGTCTGGTGATCAATAGCCCCACGTTTTGCTAATACTTGGCCAGCTGAGGCTCCAGAGACGCCTGTGAGCACTGGGGAGAATTTTCAGGAGCTTGCATGGAAATGCACGTCACCCGTATCTCAGCAGCCTTCGTGCAAAGCTGAAGCTACCCCGGTCCTCAGTGCGAGCGGTTTGCTCCCCACATCCTTGCACCCATGTGCTAATGCAGTGTTTTGTCTGTGCAGCGTAGCGACCCTGAGCCCAGGGGACAGGTTTTTTAGTCAAAAACTGACCCGTCTTTGGGCTGTCCTGCAGGGCCCTCGCTGGGGGTGCTGAGATTTTCTTCCTGTTTTACTCTTCCTATTTTATTTTCCAGTCCTAGGGAAATGTGACGTTTTATCAGGCACTGATTCTGCTACTGAAGCACAATCCTCGCTGTCACTCACGTGTCGGGCTGTCGCAACACTTCTTTGGACCTGACTTTTTTTTTTTTTTTTTATTATTATTCATTATTGATCATGGGAAATTGTTTCTAGAAGTGGGATGTAATTTATTTATTACCAAGTCTTCCAGTGGAATGTGACCTGTGCTGAAGTCCTCTTCCCTGAATTGTGCTTTGGCAAATATGATAAGGCTCTGGAAGTAGGACAGCTTTGATGCTGAAGAGTCACGCTCAACATCCCAAACCCACTGTTGTAAATGTGGCTGTACCCTCCTTTCGGTGCTTCATTTCTGCTGGTGCCAGAGACTCCCCATCTCTTCCTTTTAAAATCTAAGCTGCCCCCCTCTGCCGTTGGTGGCAATAGGTAGGGCCTGAAGTGTCCTAGACCCACTCACATCATATCACATCAATATTTTTACCCTTGATTAACTCATAGGAAGTATTTTAGGCGGGATAAACTTTATGGAAGGAAGTGAGCAAACGAAAACACATCTTTATAGTAAAAGCTATTTGCTAGCTGATAAACAGTTTTTTTTTAAGAGTCTGGTATGTTATTCTGTTTGTCAGAACTATCCCTGATTTTAGGATTCAAAATATTTCTGTATGTCAGTGTGTTTATCTTCCCCCATGAAGTGAGCCACAGTGGGTTGAGGGGGAAAAAAGGGATTTGAGTACACCAGTCAACTAATATTCACTGACACCCACTGCTCTGAGAGCATCCACAAGAGCCTCTTCCAGCTGCAGACATATTATGAGCTATATAAGGGGGAAAGCTCCTAAAACCGGTGCTATAATCTGTAACACCAGAAAAGACCAGAAAAGCTTTCTTAGTCTAGCCTTGACCATATATATATATTTTTTTTTTACATAGGGGAATGCCATCTCTTTCGTTTCCTCCACTGTCCCTCTCTTATGAGTTACTTTTTTCACCCATAAAAGTCTGAAATGTCCTCTTGCACTTTCTGCCACTATTGTACCCAGGATTTTAGTGGGAACATTTGAAAAATAAATATTAGCCAAGGAGCACATTCATTTTTATTATAGCTATTGTCTCTGCATATGCAATGGTGAATTAACTCTATTTTCTGCAAGTCTCTTGATTTTTATGTATCAGTGGAGAGAAGCTAAGGCTATAAAGCTTGTTTGGTCCTGTAGAAATTTGTGTTCTTAAATATGTAAAGATACCCCAGTGGAGCCCATACCGTTCCTCTATATTTTGTGCAACTCTATTTCAGTGCATGCATTGCTAGTGATTTCCATTTTGTTTAATTCTCTTTAAAAGCTGAAAATCTCTCCAAATCTGTTTCTCTTCCTATTTCTGAGACTGCCTGTTATTGTTGTAGACTTATAGCATGACATTGCCTGAATATAGGCAATTTTCTACTGCAAACATGTTATCGTTATTCCGTCAATACATTTATTGCTTCAGAACCTCTGGGGCAGTAGCTGCTTTGCTCTAGCGAGCACCAGAGACAGCAGAGACGTGCTAGTCAAAGCCTTGAAATAGGTGCCCTGGTCCATAGTACGCTGCCTGGGGCATTTTGGCAAAACCTGTGTCTACTTAAGAAACATTTTCCTCTCCTTGGGCTTTTTGACCTGCTCCTCATGCATCCCTGGGTTTACATTGGTGGGATGCTTGTGGATGTACAGACTTGAGCTCAGTGCCTTCTCTATTGAGTTACTTCTATGGTAGCTTATATCCTTCTGTCTTGATCTCATCTTGTGTCTTTTTTCATCTCCCGGTCTTTATAGTGGTAACTGTCTCTGATATTTAAATGCCCACATACATGATCAGTAGATCGTAAGAGTAATATTTTTCTCTCATTCATTTAGTAAATGCTGGGTAAGGCTTGCCTTACAAGTAAATCTGGAGGATGTGATGCTCACATTGCATGGTCTTTTCTTCAGTGGTCGCAATAGTAATAAATAGGTTTATTGCTATTGTCAGAGACATATGTTTTAAGGCCAACAAGGCCTTTAGGATTATTTGGTTGGAGATTATGGATTGCTCAGAGCAGAATTCAAAGCGCTGAGTCAAACTTAATAACACGGAGGGGAGTATGTGTGATTCGAATACATCGCTCGGTGTCGTGGTTTAACCCCAATTGGCAACTGAGCACCACGCAGCCGCTCGCTCACTCCCCCCACCCCTGAGGGGGATGGGGGAGAGAATCGGAGGAGTAAAAGTGAGAAAACTCACGAGCTGAGATAACAACTGTTTGGTAATTGAAATAAAATAAAATAATAATAACATACTAAACAAGTGATGCACAATGCAATTGCTTACCACATGCTGACCAATGCCCAGCCAGTCCCTGAGCACCGGCCCCTCTGGCCAGCTTCCCCCCAGTCTATATACTGAGCATACATATATGCTGGGTATATGGCCAGCCTATATACTGAGCATATACCACCATATGGTATGGAATATCCCTTTGGCCGGTTTGGGTCAGCTGTCCTGGCTGTGCCCCCTCCCAGCTTCTTGTGCATCTCCAGCCTTCTCAGTTGGTAGAGCACGAGCAGCTGAAAAGTCCTTGACTTAGTGTAAGCACTGCTTAGCAACAACTAAAACATCAGTGTGTTATCAACATTATTCTCATACTAAACACAAAACACAGCACTATACCAGCTCGTAGGAAGAAAACAAACTCTATCCCAGGCTAAACGAGGACACTCGGGAAGACACAGACCTTGTGTAGGTGTCACTTGAACGGCATGCAAGCACGCGCTTGGCTTCAGCTGCGTGAGCAGTCATCTCCTTCCTCAAAGTCCACCGTGCTTTCCTAAATCAGGTCTCCCAGGCTGGAGGTGATGATCTTCCGTGTGCTCAGAGTTTTCGTCGCACTGTGAAAAAGTTGCACGTTATTTACAGTTTGTATTCTTGCAGCAGCTAGACCTTGGAATGACAGTGTCTGTCAGTAAGCTGGCTAAAGTCTCAAGTATTACATCCTTACGGTCCTGAAGACTTCCTATTTTTCTGAAGGTACTGCTGTTCCTAGAGATGCCATCTCAACGTGACACGTCTCGCCCAGAAAAGCACGTTCCTGAAGGGGTCTTTAAAGCCACTCTGCTGCCCTTAGGCCCCACTGAGTTGTGTGGCTGATTACGATGCTCTACAAAGAGTTGTTTCACAACTATGATTTTCCAATTACTTAAATCACCTGGAACTGAGAACTAAACCAGAGCTCCCTGTTACTACTTTTTTCTGTTTGTTCTGAGCGGAGCTTTCGGTCCCACTTTGCTCCCTCCAGAGAGCACTTGTCTGATGCCCAGTCTTGCCATCTGGGTGGACGTGTGCAGTCCCACCCACTCTTCCATTGCAGGTGGGCTTCGATTTAAATTTAGGACATCCAACTGCAGGTATCTACATGAGAGTTAGGGGTCTGAACTGCTGTTAAAATTACCACAACAGGATTCACAGGGTGCACAGACACATCAGGAAGCTAAATTTCAGTGCCTTAATCTTCAGCTCAAACACTCTTCCTATGTGGGCTGTATTTCTCCTGCTGAAACCAAGTGAAAGAGCGATGCTTTCCTTGGTGCCTGTCAGACCAACTATTTTGGGAGGTCACAGCTGGAGGATTGGTAGAGTGCCCCAAAGGCACTGCTTTATAGACAACCACAGCAAACGGGAGCACCTCTGCCCACCACAAGCTGACCCTGAGTTTCCCAGAGCTTCGAGGTGGCTCTGCCCAGACATCCACCTTATTATTGGGTCCAAAGAAGACCCAACATAAACATTAGAGAGAAAATACACTGAAAGTGATTAAAAGTAAGCTGATCAGACAGAGCAATTAAAAGGCCTATCAACAGCGCTTCCCCTGCTTAGGATGTCTTTGCAGGCAGATCCTTGCTTGCAGACTTGGCTTAGGCAAGCGATTCACCGATTTCAGGGTTGCAGCAAACCCTGCACAACCACTTCTCGTCCCAGGAGATCTTCCCTTTCCACTCTCTCCTAGGCCTGGCTCTTCAATCCCTGTCCCTCACTGTGGGCTGTCTGACACTGCCTGGGTTGCAGGTTCCCAGTTCCACCAGCGCAACCTTGATACCACCCATCCTGTTCTCTCCAGCACCTCCTGCCTGGAGTGGGCTCAGCAGCAATGTGCCCTCCGTCCACAGTTCCCCACCTGACCCAAACTTCTTTCAGGAAGAGGAGACAGCTGTGAATGTGTCTTCCCCACCCAAGATGCTTCATGCAGGTCCTAGTGATGGTAGAGTGTAGGTAGGTGTGCAGTTGGGTAAACTCCCCTGACAGCTACAAATTGTCTTTAGCAGATAGGGGCACAAGACTGGTTAAGGATTTAATACATAGAAGTTCAAATCTTTTCAAGAAAGGGAGCCTAATTGCCTGAGGAATTTCATAATTACCAGCCCTTTTAGAGTATACACTCATAAAAGGCAGCTGGAACTCAGAATTACCTATCCAGAGCAGTTCACCATATTGTTGCTTCTGTGAGAACAATGTGTTATAAACCATGTACCAGTTAAGTTGTTTTAATTAACCAATTATCTATTCAAAGTTTCTCGTAGCTCCCTTTATCTCTGTCCTTTAGCTACAGTACAATATGGAAATTAGAGTAAATTAAAGCACTTTATTAGACAAAATAGAATTAACAAAGAAAATAAGAAGCTACAGCAAACAAAACACAGGCCACCTGATCATGCTTGCAATATGTAAAACGATAACTTTAACCCTAGCTGTTAAAACAGATGAAGCACAATGAATTAAGTCAGTCAATCCAAGTCATCCTACAGTTGTGTTACCAGAGTAAGCTCTATCTGCAAGTTGCTGGTGGGGCAGATGACTTCTGGAAGAGTGCAGAGCCCTTACCAGCACCATATGGGCTTATTGTCGTCTGCAGGAGACCATCTGTGCCTGCATGCGCTTGCCCCACATCAGATTTGCACTGGAAGCAGGACCAGGACTGGTGGGACTCTGGGCTGCGCAGCCAGCTTGTATCAAAGTGCCCTTAAAGCCATGGTTTCTCCCCAGTGGGACCTAATCTGCAAGTCTTGCAAAACACACATAACGCTCCATCTGAGACCTGGCAGCTGCCACGTGCTCCCAGACCACAGCTGGAGAATCCCCCCATCTCTTCCCTCCACGGTTTCTGAAATAACCCGCTTATCGGAGCGCTCGCTCGGGGCACAGGGCAAACCCCATCCTTGCCTGAGGGCACAAACACATCCTCTACCTCCAGGCAGTCTGTTATTCCCTGGATAAGCTATTCAGCAGCAGGATTGCAAGCAGAACTTAATAAAGAGCCTAAAATCACGACGGACAGACAGGACTGAATAGGGTTGGCTCTCTCCAGGGCTTTCCTCCCGGCTTGGAGTCCTTGTGGGATAACCCTTCAGGGGCCAGGACCTCTTGGCCATGTCGTGGTGCTTCAGCTCGTTCACAGCCTGACTGCCGAGCCGAAACAGGCAGGGGCTTTCTGTGAAAGCAGGTTTTTTTGCCTCCGAGAGCAACATGTGCGCTGAGCAGGCGACAACTATGAACGGATAAAACAGGGCAAACTGAGGATGTGATTGCTGCCAGGCTTCGTGTTCGCGGGTTGTTCTTCACGTCGGCATTGCTCCCCCACAGCAGCAGCTCCTCTCCCTGTGAATCAAGGGGAGTGTTAAAAACTGGAGTCCACTGCGAGGCTGTAACTAAGGTACGGGCTTTCAGAGAAGCATTTGGACACAGTCGTCTTGTCACTTGGGTAAACAAGACACAACTATCAGGCTCAGTTTGGGGCTTATCAATTGGAACCAGCATGAAAGTGAGTTCTCCAGCTCCGGCTCGCAGTTGCAATGACTGGTTTCTCAAGATAAACTAAGAGCGCATTCAAGTACTTTTCTCTCAAAGTGATATGAAAGTCATTGTTGTTACTCCACATCTTACGAGCCAGTTCCCTAAATAGGATTTCAGAGAAACAGAATTAATGGGATGCTCGTCTTGGATGCGATTTGAGGCATTACCAGATAGATTGATGGCCGCTACCCCTCACTGCTCCCCCCTCCCTCAGCGTTCATCGGGATGCTTTGTGCTCCAGGGAGAGGAGTGTTGAACAAAGCCTATGTGCTTTATTCGGTCTTCTACGGGCAATGCCGGTTGTGTTCCTCCTCTTGGCAAAGCCGGCACTTGCTAATCAGAAAGCGATCAGATCTATGGGTAAAAATTAGGAGGTGCCCTCCCGGAGCACATTTTCTCTTGGCACTTCCCAGGAAGGGAACAAAGCATATTCTGTGTTTTGGCTGCTCTCTCTCTCTGGGAATATGAAAGGAGACGCATCCTACCAGTCTGGGTAAGACAGTTCCAGCCCTCTCTGACCTCTGATTACTTGTACAGCTACAGGTTATCCCGCTATGTCTGTTAATTGCAGCACTGAGCAGTAATGACTTGTGAAAGGTGCAGGCTTGATGGCCTCTTAACTGGGAGGCCATCCCGAGCTGTCCTCAAACATCCTTCTCTAGCGCGTTCGGACATCGGTACTGGCCAGCGATCTCCATTTCAAAGCCGTGACAAGGTCCCCCGATGATTCCCTCCCTGCTCACAGGGATGTCACTGATGGTGGGGAGCCACGTCTGCCCCGTCGCCCCTTCGCCCTGTCTCTTCTACCCAAAAAGTCATTCTGGGTAAAATGGGAACACTTCTTCTGTGGAGCTATGGATTTAATATTAGTCTAGCTACAGTCTTAACAGTCTAATCAAAATAACGAACAGTTATTATTCCAGTTACAATAATACCAACACTCTGAATTAAGGTGGAAAAGCATCACTAACATAGTCATAAAAACCCTGCTGGCATCCGTCTCGGGTCAAGCTCACCCTTCTGCTCTTCCTGAGCCTGGCGCACCGGTGCTCCTGGAGCAGAAAAGAGGCTGGGGTGTCAGGGGGGGCCGGCGGCACCTCAAGCCCTTCACCAGGACGAGCTCCGGGCCCCCTCCCCAGGGTGCTCGGCGTTCCCTTGATACCTGCTCTTGCTGCATCCTGCTTTCTTTCCGCGGCTGAAGTCTACAAGTTGCACGAAAGCCCCCCCCCAGCCTGCAGCCTGCTGTGCAGTTACCGCCGAGGTTTGCTGCATCCCCAGGTTTAGCTACATCCCCTAAGCTGTAACAGGTCAGGCAACAGCCGCTCATCAATGGTAACTGCAGCCAAAATGAGCTAAAACCAGCTTGTGGCCCAAGGAGAGCCCAGCAAGTCCCATCACCTTGCTCTCGGCTGCACCAGCAGATGCTCCTGCGTAGCGAAAAACACCCCGCGGAAGACGGGATTTGGCCATTTCGGTAGCAGCAGAATTAGTGACAGTTAATGGAAAATTCAGTGCAGTAAACAAGCCCTTTTACTGCCTCATGAATATCCAATGCTGCTTTTGAAATTCTTCCTTAAGTTAATAATGTTATAATATTAATTTTAGTTCAATTTAACATTATATTGCTTATATTTAATAGGTTATATGTAACAGAGAAATTAATATAGACATTTTATCTTCCTGCACTTTTATGAGTTATCAAATATTAAAGCCAGGTAGCTTTTAAAGGATACTTTTTCTATCAAAACGCTGTTCTGTCAAAAATTAAGCTTTAAACTGGAGCAGGGCTCCTTGGATGCTATAAGGATTTAATCAAGGAAAGCCACGGTGATGGCTTTTGGTTTCAAAATAACTTTTTTACGATAACTTTTTTATTTATGGGCAGCTGTAACACAAAGATTTTTTTTAATACTGAAATTATACCAGGATGATTTGCTGCGGATGGTTTAATCCAGTCCCTGTTCTAGTTTTTAGATGTGATACGCACTGAGATTTTTAAAGGTGTAAGAACGCTATGGGAACGGGCTTTTGTCTGAAGTTCTTCTGCCTTTGGGCCTTGAGTTTCCAGCATCAGTAGATGCTCCCTGGGGACCAAGCTCAATTGATATGAGATAATTGAAATCTGAAAGGGCTCCCGTACGTCCCTGCTTTTCCACTCCCGCTTTAAGTGGCTGCGAGAGAGTTTAGCTACGGCTATGTACTGCACAGAAATTTTCATTGACTCCCTGATTTTAGTGTTAGAAAGGCCCTTCAAATTACGTAGTCTGATGTTCTTCAGACTAAGGGTTGCTATCTGTTTGGGATTACAAAAAAACCTTCAAAAAGCCTGAGAATTGTTACAGAAAGCAGTGTTAGCAGCTATTTCAAAGCAGAGGGGTGAGAGCATTTTTTTAATAATATATTGCAAGTGTTCACACTACCCAAGCATCTGCTGACTGCCCTCAGTTCTAGGTAAAAAATAATGGACTTCTTCCAGGGAGAAATGCAGGTTTAACTGCAGGCAATAATTAGAGGCTGGTGATTCAAGGTACTGCAGAAGGAATAGACCAAAAAAAAAAAAAAAAAAAAAAAAAAGGGGGGGAATTTAAAAAAACCTAGGGGGGAAGCTGAAAACTACTCAAGTACGTGTTCTAGGATGAATTTAGCCTTCCTGAAATTTATCCAGGCGGAGCTCTTCCCACCTCAAGAGACACCGTAGGGCGTGTCTGTTTGTTCTCCATGACCCACCTCACCCTGGTCCCACCATGTGCTCCTGCATCTGGGAAGGATGCTCCTGCAGGATGAGCAAGCCTGTTGGGCAACAGCTCACCCTGCGATGATGTTGCCCTGGTCTTCCTGGCAGCTGAAAGAGGTGGGTGCACCCGGGGATTCCCACCCAACCCCTCTCTGTCCCCTGCTTTAGGAAGAGCTGGGACCCCAGCACCTTTGGCTTTGTTCTCCATCAAGTGTAACAGAAGTGCAGGAGACTCCTGTGGTGAAAACCTCAACATCTTCTTGGGTGAGTCCCTATCTCCACATTTTCTCACACGCAGCACTCAATTCCTAGGTAC
>NW_010565429.1:0-7315 GCF_000687285.1 Phaethon lepturus | reverse complement strand
GCTCTTCCGACACTATAATCCTTCCCTTGCGTCCTGCAAGAACGTGTTCACAAGTTTCATACAAACTTTTAATAGTTGATCCAAACAGGCTGAAATGCAAGGTTTCTGAACAAGCAGCGGGGCTTGACCAGCACTATTAAATAGTGATTTTTATCCATGTTCACACAGGTCTTGGATGAGGGAATGGAGCAAAAGTAGCATAAAACAGATTTTTTTTTTTTCTTTTTCTTTTTACAGGAGCTTTCGATTAAATAAGTTTGTGGTAGCTGATAGTATAAATTAGAGAGGAGCTGGTCAGAGATAGCAGGGAGGATCAGCGGGCACTTTTAGCAATAAGGTAGAGCAGGTCTGAGGTGAGAATTGTTACCCAGTAAGTTGGGGTGGCCTAGGCTAAATGGGAGACCCTAAATAGGGTTGGGGAAGGATGAGTCTAAAGGTGATCTCCCTCTCCTGCATGAGCAGCGGGTGGTCACCATCCATGCATGTCGCAGTGTGATGGTAACATCCACTTCTCCACTCTGCCACCGGGAATTCCCTTTTTCTTTACTTTCTTTCCTCGGGGAGCAATCTGGCTTGGTAAGTTCGTGAAGAAATCCAGGAGAGAACATTAATTCTCTATTTCTCTTCTTCATCAGATCACTGCCCTTTACGTATGCTCATAAACTCATTTTGCTCTTACATTTCTCTGCAGTATCTACAGAGAGAGGTACTTAGGCAAAACTATTTCGTTTTCCTGTGCACTTCTCCATTGCACTGTTATTTGCACATTTAAAAAAGTGTTTGTCCCCCACTTCTCTTTGTATTTCACCTTCACACTTTGAAGGAATTTTTTCAGTCCTCTCATCGCTCAAGACTATCCTTGTCTGGGGAACACCGTTTTCAGATGTGCAGACCCTTTGCAGTACCTAGCATTTTTCTTTTGCTGCCCTTCCTCGACCCAGCTAGTTAGACCAGACAAGTCGCTCTAATTAGGTTGTCTATTAACTACTCGAACTCATTTTGGGCTGATTAAATGCAACTATAAACAGCTGTCTCCCTGCTGCACAGTTGTTTTTTTTTTCTCAAGGCAAGTGTGCCTTTCCCAAAGAGTGTTTTTGCTTTGACTGCAACGTCTGTGACAACATACATAGAGCCATTTTCCAAGGAACGTCAAGAGGTGCTACAGACCCCCTGATGCCTCTAGGCTAGCTTGTGGCCTTGTGCAAAGGGACCTACTTAGCTGGTGGTGTAGCTCTCTCTCTAAGCAGTAAAATACACCAGTCAAGATGCAGAGTGTGCTTGTTTGGACAGCTAAGTTGAGCTTCACAGTGCTTAACAATTGCTTACCGAGTGCTAGCAGGGTGATTCAGTGTGCTGAAGATGGGTGGTGACTAACCCAGAAAGCCATCGTGTCTACCACAGTGCTGACCCTGATCACTGGTTTGATCAAGAACTGCTGCGCACAAGGGCTACACCATACCTTTTGTCTTGCCGATAAGCTATTCGCTCTTTGGCAGGTCGATTTCTTTTAGACTTGGTGTGTCCAAACAGCTCAGCACAGGCTCAAACCGATGCTGGAGCTGTAGAGAAGAGGGAGCCAGATCATGCCGGTAGTTGGGTGGGTGACACGCTGAGCTGTGTACCATCAGTATAAAGCAACTGAAGAGAAGGTGGTGACGGAATTGCTTCTCTACACCTAGCAGCCTTCACATAAAGCCTTCTTCCAGTGGCAAACCTTGGCTGACCTGCCTTGTGACCCCACGGGATCTTCAGTCGATAGTTCCCATAACTCATAACTCTGCAAGGATATGTCCCCGTGCTTTTAGTTTGGGAGTCCTCTGCACAGCACAGGCACAGCCCAAGAATAAAAGCGCTGTGGTTTTACCAGTGCCCATGACCTTTATGTTCACAATGGTGGACTCTTTAACTCTCATCCCTCTGGTCTGCCTGGGATGCGGTCACAGCCGTGACAGGACAAGAAGGTCCCTCTGGCAGAGTCTGAACGCAAATACTCTTGACCAAGTCAATTTTCAGGGCAGCAGTTTTGCAGTTAACAGCTAGGAAACTTGATTTATCAAGGGTGTTGGGAAGACGCTAGTTGGTCTGGCCATCCACGAGCAATATGACCAAAGAGTGGTGTGGCCCCTTGTCCTGATCACCCTTTGCCTTCAGCAGAGGATCTGCTGATCCTGATTTCTGATGGGCACAAAGTCCAGGTGATAAATAGAGAGCAATGAGGTTTGTAGGTAGCATCACAGCTCCGTGGCCATGCCTTGATATAAAACCATTAGTTTTTCCACCTCTCTCAGGGCGTTTCTTCGGCTGGGGCTGCAGGAGGCCCCCTCAAACTTTTCCAAATCTGGGTATTAATGTGGGATTCCCAAAGCTCAAGCGAGTCTCATCTCCTGGGGCATGATGGGCATGACACCCGCCTCTCTTTCCACGGCACTTATCTCTGCAGGCTGCCCTGACAAGCTAGAGGACAGAAGCTATTTTGGGTGGTGAAAGACTGGCTTGACACATTCCTGCAGAGCGCATCCCCCAGCGCCCGTTGAACTCGGGCGAGCTGTCGGAGAGAAGCCCGCTAATTAGCAAAGATCCTCGTGCTGCAGCTGGGAGCAGAAAGGGTGTCTCTGCGCAGCTCTGTGCACGGCAGTGACAGCTTTGGCTTTGCCATTCTGTCCTGGCTTGTTTTTATTGAAACTTTGCATAGATGTGGAAAATGCACAATTAGAGGCTGTTACGTGATTGATTTCTGGGCACAGGGGCCTTTCCTCCTTGCCTACAAGGTCTGGCAGGTATTATTTAAAGAGCTAATGAATGTTAATGGGCACATTATTTGCAAATCTTGAAGTGGAATATTAGATCAGGGCTCCTGTGTGTCATGGTAATCAGCTTTCCCTCGCTCGCTCTGGCTTTGGGGGGGAAAACACCCTGCAGTTGCTTTGTTGTACGCTTTTCAGATTAATATCCTTTTTCCAATCCAGCAGCTTTTCTCTGGGTGATTTTAGTCAAAGCAGCAGATGGCTCACACGCTGGTATCTGATGCCTGACCAAAAGGATTGTCCTGCTCAAAACCACCGCGCCGGGAGCACAGAGCAAGTTTCCCCCTTTGTCCTCTCCTGAGGGGGGTAAAAAAAAAAAAAAAGAATTCTTGGAAGGAGGTAAGGGTGGGCTACACCATGGCAGCATCTCTTCTGCTCAGTGCCTGGCACAGCCCACACGAACCCTCCTCCGGACAGGGACTGACTGCAGGAGCCCCGAGGTGCGGCCGCGGGAGCAGCGGCGAGCATCCCAAGCTGCCTTTCCTCCAACGCTTCCCAAGTTTATCACGCCTCCATCCCTCACCCCCAGTGCCCTCCGGTATTTTTTTTTCCGCCACCTTCACCCAGGAGCCCCCCGCCAGCCGGCACGCGGGCCAGTCCGGGTCCCCGTGGAGGTTGCCGGCTGAACGCCGCGCTGCCAGCGGGAGCGCGCGTGACGGTTCCTCTCCTGCCGCATCTGCCGGCTCTCGCACGGCTCCAGGAGCAGAGATGTGTTGGTCTGGGGACCGCCACCCCTCTCCGCTCAAAACGCCTGGCAGGCCACCGAATAACAGGCACGTCGTGTCCTTCGGGAAGCCGAACGAAAAGAAAAGAAGAAATCGCAGGTGACTTTCCAAATGCCTTTGCTGGAGCCTTTTCCCAAGCACCGGATGAAGGGACGAAGCTGCTGTACAGTGAAAAGCACATCTCCCTGAGTCCCTCCCTAAGAAAGGCAAGACTTCTCTACCCTGTAGTGTATCTGCCACGTTGCTTCCAGGTTTCTCGGCATCTACCCACCCATCCTCCTTAGCTCATCGGTGCCAACCTACTTTGTATTAGCAGCGATTCAAACGTTAACAGCTGCAGTCCGTGTTAATCAAAAAGAAACTTAATACGAATATATGATTACTGTATGAGCATTGTATAAATGATACTTGGTTATGTCTTAAGCTAAAATAACAATATACACTTTTATCCAATCCTGACACGTTTATAAATATGTTGAAATGGATATAAATATTTATAAATAGTTTCTGTAATCTTCTGTAATTAGGCTTTAAGCTCTGTGACAGACAGCATCTGTTTGATCTGCGTGCGCTCTCGGCGTGTGCGTATCTGTCAGGTTTCTCTAATACCGGTGTCGCAGTCGGGCAGATGCCTCTGAAGGGAGCCAGCAAACCTTGCTGCTTCCCACGGGAGAAGGCAGCCCTCGCCTGGACCAGCCTCCTGGGCACAGGAGGAGGAGGAGGAGGAGGAAGAAGAGGCAGTGAGGAAAAGCCAAGCAGGGAGCTGGGAGTCTGCAGCCCATGCCCAGCGGCCGCGGAGGGGAGCAGGGCGTGATGGAAGGACGGACAGACCAGGGCCCCGCGGGGCTGATGCTGGGGTGGCTGCAGCTCTGCGGGTTATTGTCAGCTGGAACCGGGTCTGGGGGGAAGGACCAGCCAGCAAGGATGCCGTGGGTGGGGAAGCTGTTCACAAGCCCTTTTCTTTCTACTTGTAACTCTTTTTATTTCGACTCTGTTTGACTTGGTCACTTCGAGCTGTCTTCATTTCAGAAGAAAAGAAAGTAACCTAATATATAGTCAAACAAAACTGGCCCTTTTTGCTCTAAAAGCCCTTTGGGGATGCTCTCTACGCAGAGGAAAGCAGGTAGCTTTTTTTTCTCAGGGCTATAGGCCCCTGCTCGCTCCTGGGGACCAGCTGATGAGCATGGTGGCAGCAGGGCAGGATGGTGCACAGCCACACAACGCTACCAGGAGCTCCCACAGCTCCCACAGCCGTCCCAAAGCGGCTGCTGGGACAGAGCTGGGTGCCTGTCGGGACTGCTCTGTGCTTGTCCTCCTACAGCTCGGGCCAGGCTGATGTTGCTCCGATGGCTCCTGGCTATTCAGACGACGCCATATAGTAACACAAAGCAAGCAGAGGAGGGTGCTGGGACTATCCCGCGTGAGGATCACACGGGGCACCGGTAGGACAGAAGACATCTGCTGCTTGGTGCCAAGGTGGCTTGGTGGGCGTGTGTGTTTGGTGAGAGAAACAGAAATAGGCACTGCAAAAGGTTTTACTGGGCACATCGCTTTTTTTGCTGGAGAACCCTCTTTGGGGATGATGACACTCTGGAGAGATGCTACCGCATGGTCCCATGCTCAGCAGGGACAAGCGAGATGGGGAGGAGAGGGAGAAGCAGGGTTTGCCTCGTCCAGTTGAGAGGGGTGCCCTGGAGGGTGTCACATACAAGGCTTCGATGCCTGGATCGGGGAGGCTGTGCCGGGGCGATGTCCCTGGCTCCCACAGGTACCGCTCTGCGGTCCCCCACCACGCACGTCGTTTGGAGACGGTGGATGCGTCCCCCGCCCTTGGGCCGTTTGTCCAACCAGCCTGGCCACGTAACTACCTCTGGTGCATGGGAAGAGCATGTTTTGTGCGTGGCCTCAAGGGAAAAGGTCTCTTTTGGGGGAGATGGAGGGGACCTTGGCTGTCATCCAGGCCGAGGAGGAGGATGTGGAGGAGGATGGGGAGGTTTGCACATGTGGGACGGAAGCAAGTACTGGGAATGGGAGGCAGAGAGAAAGTGGGGCAGGTCAGGACAGAGCTAGACCAAAGCAGGAGCCTGGGGCTGGGTGGGAGTGGGAGATGCGTCCAGCAGAGCTGGGCTGGCTGTGGTGGGAGGAAAACCCTTAGGGATCGGGCAGGACTGGACTCTGGCTCTGTTTTCAGTCCTGCTCGTGAGCTGTGGCACCACGATGCTCTGCGGTAGAAGATCGTCTCTTCCAAAACTGGAAGAGTAACGTGTAAACGCATGTTTAAAAATGCAAGAGAACTGACTGGGGGGAAAAAAAAAAATCAAATTGCAAACTGAGAAGTTGCAGAATGATCTTTGCTTTGCAGCTTTGACTTGGGCCTTGGCTTTGTATCTTTAATCTTTCAGAATTCTTTAATCAGAAGAAAATCTGGCTTATCCCTAAAGCCCAGGGTCTGAGCCTACGTAGTGCAAACAGAATCCTACGGAAGCTCCGGGAGGAGATTGCCCAGAGACAAGCAAACACGCGGCTGTAGCTGTACGAGACAAGCGCGTCACCGCACAGCAACAACCAGGTACGCCGTCCGACGGGAGCCGCGCTCGGCAGCGTTTAAGGCTCTGGATGCAGGGGAAGAGAAGTGATGCTTAAGGGCATGAGGGGGGAATAAATGAAACTGTGACAGCTGTGAATGAATAAGCAGGCTGTGTATTTTAAAAGGGAAAATTAAAAAAAAAAAAAAGGGAAATGTTGTCCATCCTCACTGGTTCTTGAGAGCCTTTATTTAGGGGTGATGTTGAGGATTTGCAGGGGTTTTTTTGGGTTGTTTTTTTTTTTTAGAAATAGGGCAGCATGGCTCGCTAGGAGATTGCACACAACAAGTAGAAAACATGAAAAAACAACGGAGCCCGTGCAGCCCCTCGGCTCCCCACGGTGCCAGCTCCTGCTCCCGCAACGTAAGCAAAGCCAACCCTGCCAGCGCCGCTTTCAACTTAAAGCTAAGTGCACCTACTTCAGGCCTTGCCGGGACAAATTTTTTTGGCACGAACAAGGCTTTCCCCACTGTCTTAACAGAGAGCAGACTTGCTTTACAAATGTTTTCAGGCAGAGCTAGCCAGGGTAGACGGTGGATCCTGCCGGCTGTCCTCGGAGAAACGCCCGCTGCCTGAGCGACCCACTTCTGCTGCTGAGCTTCCTCCCTTGTCGAATGCTCCTGGCAGTTTTTAGCTGCGATAAAAAGCTCGGAGGAAACGATGAGACCTGGAAATAACCCCGCTTTCGGCCTAAAACATGGGAGAGGGAAAGGTACTTGGATTTTCGCAACCCTCCCTCCTGTTGTCACGCGCTCCCGGCTCCTCTGTGGCAGGGGGGATGTAAGGAGCGACAGCAGCCTTTGCAGACAGTATGTCTGGTCACGGAGTATGACGGCGTGTTGCAACCCAAAAAGAAACCTGGAAAGCACCAAACATTCTCTAAAAAGTTGCCCTTTGTTTTTTTTTTTTTTAAAATGTTCCCTTAAAATGGAAGCCCTGGTTTAAATTTTACGAACCGTGATGTGGGGAGGAGGGGTTTGGGTTTTTTTTTCATTTAGAAAACGTCAAAAATGTGTTTTGGCAATTTTAAGTTACTTTTTCTACTCAGGCCCAACCTGAGGCTTTTAATTGCTTATTAAGGTTGTCTCAATTGTCTGGAATAATATTTATTCCAATGAAAAATACAAAGTCAGCCTGGTGAGAGGGTCCAGCCCACGACCAGGCTTGGGCTCTTGAGCTGCCCAGCGCGATGCAGTGGGAC
>NW_010565428.1:19423-21833 GCF_000687285.1 Phaethon lepturus | reverse complement strand
GGGTGGCCCCAGGCGCAGGGAGGAGGCGGCCAGAGAAGGGAGTCCCACGTCAGCGGCACCGGGAGCCGGGGAAGGGGGCAGCCGGCCTGGAAAGAGCGGGCTCAGCTTGAAAGTTTCAAAAGTTGTCAGGCTCCCGAACACTCCCATCACATCGATCTCCACTTGCCTGATCTGCATATAAGTGTGCATATATATATATATATATTTGTGTACCTATACGTTCACATCTAGGAATTTTAAAAAGCTTCAGATTCATTCACGGTACTGTGTTTGTTTTTCCCCGGCTTTCTGAAAAGTTTTTGATGCCTCCCATTTCTTTCTCTAGTAAAACACCTTATGATCCAAGTATACACCTGATATATTTTGTGTGAGATTATATCTTAGACGAAAAAGACAATTTTCTATTAAAAATATTAACATTTTGGAGTTACACTAGGCAAATATACAGAAGGAGTATGAACTTTTACTATTGTTTAACATTTTTTATTATATTTTACCTCCTTTGAAGAGTCACTGTAAAATCGATACAAATGAGGAATGTGAATTGAGTATCTTGCATACTATTATGACATTGTTCATGTTGATCTATCTGTTAAAAATGAAACTAGGGCCATCATCAAAAAAGCGAACTTTAATATCTCAAAATATAATAGTCAGCTTGGAGTAACTGCATTTTTATACTGTGCTGCTATATAACGAATTTGTTCCCTTTAGGTACAATATACTCAAGAGTATTTTCCAGTGCAATAACTGAAGAACATCCCTTCTATTTTGGTGTACAGAAAACTGGGAATATTGAATCACTAGCTAATGAAAAATTACAGATCTGTGCCAGCAACATAATGTATCAGTAGTTAGAAAGCTATGCCTCAAATTGTGCCATCAGAAGCTTTATAAAAGAAAATTAAGTTCACAGAATCCATTTGAAGACTTTTAAAGTTGCAAATATTGATTGATATGCTTTAGATTGTCTCCAAGGTCCTGATTTTTCCTCCAGTGTACACCAAGAGAACATAAATTTAGTTACAGTGGATTAAATCTGAGTGCTAGGATGTGATATTCAAGTGGAGAATATCTGAGGAATTGCTGTCAAGGTTTTTTTTTTTCCCTGCTATATTGTTCATTTTCATTTCATTTTTTTCCTTTACCATCTGTATAGGCCTAATTTCAAATGAAAAATCAGACAAACAAAAAAGTGTGCACGGTTCTTTCAGGGAAAAAGCGAATAAAAATAATTGAATGGCTGTGACAGAGAATATATGCAGTGTAGCAGGCGCTCTTGACGGCAATTCTGTGGAGAAGCTATTCAAAGTGCAAATTACATGGTTACAATGGTGTCAGTGAGTGTGGGGGTTAGCTTGTGTAACTCCATACCTAGAGTGCACAAGGACAAGTCAGTATCAGGAAAAGCAATCTATAAAAAGGTGGTATTATCGACACAGTGTCTTTTTGCCAGGACTGAACTCAACCATTAATACCAGATATTGCTGTGTAATCCACCTTCTTCAGCCTTTTGTGTTTAGTTTATAGAGTTCATCTAGTAATTCAAAAGAATAAATCTGGATGAAAACAATCTGCTTTTCCTTAGATTTCATAGCTTTTCTCAGTTATTTTGAGTTTTGGATGTATACAGCAGTCAGAACCTGACTGTGAAAATTCCACTATTTATATTGTGCTGGTTTTGGCATTATTTTCCTCATAGTAGCTGGTATGGGGCTGTGTTTTGGATTTGTGCTGGAAACAGTGTTGTTAATACTGGGATGTTTTCAGTTTTACTGAGCAGGGCTTACACACAGCCAAGGCCTTTTCTGCTTCTCACCCCACCCCACAGTGAGGAGGCTGGGGGTTCATGGGAAGATGGGAGGGGACACGGCTGGGACAGCTGACCCCAACTGACCAAAGGGATATTCCATACCATATGACATCATGCTCAGCATATAAAGCTGGGGGAAGAAGAAGAAGGAAGGGAGGGTTGTTCAGAGTTATGGCTTTTTGTCTTCCCAACTAACCATTACGCATGATGCAGCCCTGCTTCCCTGGAGATGGCTGAACTGCTGCCTGCCCATGGGAAGTGGTGAATGAATTCCTTGTTTCATTTTGCTTGCATGCATGGCTTTACCTATTAAACTGTCTTTATCTTGACCCACGAGTTTTCTCACTTTTACTCTTCTGATTCTCTCCCCCATCCCACTGTGGGAGAGTGAACGAGCAGCTTGTGTGGTGCTTAGTTGCCTGCTGAGGTTAAACCACGACAATATAAATCACACACACTTACATATCTTGTGGTTCATCTTGAGGATGCTCACGGAGCATGTGAAGGACAACCAAGGGATCAGGCCCAGCCAGCATGGGTTCATGAAAGGCAGGTCCTGCTTGACCAGCCTGATCTCCTTCTATGACCAGGTGACCC
>NW_010565428.1:17409-19061 GCF_000687285.1 Phaethon lepturus | reverse complement strand
AGTTAAATCCAACTGGTGGCAGGTCACAAGCGGTGTTCCCCTCTGTGGATGTGGTGCTTCAGGACATGGTTTAGGGGACATGGTGGTGCTGGATTAATGGTTGGACTTGATGATCTTGAAGGTCCTTTCCAACCTAGTGATTCTGTGATTCTGTGAATTAAAAGTCATTTATAGCCTTCAATGGATGTTGCTACCACAAGACTCACAACTGTGATATGTAGGAAAAGCCTAAATTGTTGAAAAGTTCTTCAGTTCGGCCTTTCTAAAGACACATATGTGTCCTAAAAGATATCTTTAAGAATCCTGTTTCTCTAGAAGTTAATTTCTTGTATAAGAGGTGTTAAAATATAGTAACCTAGGTGTTCTGCTTATATGTACTAAGTTGCCGCATATTGAGATTTGCTGATGTAATCTTTCCCCACCTACCATTCTTAGTTGTTTCTCTGAGGAAGGTTTAATAGATTTCTTATTTTTTCTCTACATAGTCTCATGGCTCAGATACTTAGCCTGTTGTTTAAGCTAACCAGGAAATGGGAGGTTCAGGTATTGGACTGAATCACAGAGTAGAAAATAATTCAATGTATTAGCCTTTCTGTATTTCTTCCTTCATGCCTTTAGTTAGGTAACTGGCTAGAGGCTTTTTAAATACAGTATACAGGTTCATTGAACCGGTTGATCCCATTAAAATGTGCTAAGCACAGATGGCTCAGTGATCTTTAGTTACCTATAACCCTGTAAAATATTGGTAAACCCCAACTGGCTACGTGAGTCATAAAAACGTCTGCTGTTCAAATAGGCAGACCCAGCTGGAAGTCTATGCTTTTAAAAATGCGACTTGTTTTCTACAAAGCAGCACAGTCAAAACACCTTTCTTACCCGATATGAGACTCAAACTCCTCTGCGTCCACTTAGCAGCACAGGCCTCTCTGAATGGACTGACATCCTGGGCAGCTTCACCGTCGTACTTTCATGACTTACCAAGCCGGGCATAGGTTTCCAGCAGCCCACACAGTTACAGGTAACTCATGCTCACTGAACCTGTTCGTTCCATCTGTGCTTAAAAGAGTTCAAACCATAAAGTGCAATCCGTGTCACATTCATTTGAACATCTGGGAATTGTGATGCCGTTTGCAGCCGTGCCAGGGATGACCTCCCGCACTTTGAAGGGACAGTGCAATTCCGTGGCAGTGCAGCATCCACATGCTGTTTGTTGCTATTATGTCTGATGGAAACAATAATCTTCGGTTATTAAAGGTCAGCTCATGATGTCAAGCCAAATAGTATTACCATGCTATACCTGGAAAATGCGAGTAGGATGTAAACACCAATATCTAAAGAAATTATCCACAACATGGTAAAGGACATGAAAAAGTTGTATTTATGTTGGTGCCTTAATGACTTCCTCCAGGAATTTATATGAAAAGAATCCCTAGCAAGGATTGTGCTATGTAGAGTTGGATCATGATAAATTCTCTGCTGTATCCTTTCAGTTGTACGCCATGGTACAAGTC
Organism: Phaethon lepturus; assembly: GCF_000687285.1. NCBI lineage: Eukaryota > Metazoa > Chordata > Aves > Phaethontiformes > Phaethontidae > Phaethon > Phaethon lepturus. The sequence goes on along the minus strand of NW_010565428.1, from coordinate 17,550 downwards.
AGGAGTATACAGGAGGAGATAATAAGCCTGTCCCTTCAGGGCCGGCAAATCAGCATCTATATTCAGGGAGGCAAGGAATAATAGGTAATTGCAAGGAAAAAAATATTTTCTGGTATGTATGTTTTCTCTCAAGCTAGGCCC
>NW_010565428.1:4745-17378 GCF_000687285.1 Phaethon lepturus | reverse complement strand
AGCAGGAATATTATCCCCAAACATAGAGAAACACAAAGAAATCTTACAAATGTATGCACACAGGAGCTGGCATTTCCTAAATCAACTTTAATGGAACTTTAATATTTTGATCATAATTTTATTTTATTTATTTTAAACACTTCTGTTTTACAAAAAAAAAAATGTTTGTTATCTGTCTATCAATCTTTATAATGGCTTGGAAATCTATATGAATTTTCCCCTGCTGCCAATGTCCATTTCTATAGCTTGCTGCTGCATAGTACGCTACCATCTATTTCACATAAATTGAATGACAGAATGATGTACTGAATCAGCATGCAAGTGTGTTATGAAGCAATTATGTTTGATGGTGCAGATGTGTTCAAATTAACTTTCTTCTCTGACTTCAGAAAATCTGCATCAGGGACTTAAGGGAGAATTTCTTGTATTATTAAAAATAAATTACTAGCAAAACAGGGCAGAGATTGATCCCACTCTAACAGTTTAGAGCAGTGAAAGGGAAAACAAGACTACTTTGCACAGTTAACAATTTATTACACCCTAGTTTTTGCCCTGGATTGCATTTCATAAGCAGAGATATTTTAAAGTAATACATGCCAGTCCCTTAAAGGCTCACTATTTTGAGAATTAATTAGATGAGATTTTTTTTCTCCTCCCAAATGTCTGTAATGATTAGTTTGAAAAAACTGAGCCATGTATAATGAGGCATCATGTGCTGAAGTTATCCTCTTAAAACAGAATGTTGTCTGAAATTTACTGGCAAAAAATTATGTCATGACTGCAAAGACTAGTATTAAAACCTGTGCTAAAGAAGAGAAGAAACATTTAAGATAGCTTGCCTCTTAGAAGACATCCATACACTCTTTCAAAATCCTTTAACAGGACCAGTAGTCTTATTAAATCTGCAATTATTTGTTTTTCTGTGACACAAATCAGAGTAAATTTAGCTGTTCAGTATATTTTCACACAAGCAGAATATGTGTTATAAAGACCTTTTGCAAAGTCTGTTCAAGCAGACACAAAACAGTATGCGTAAGGTCATAAGCAGAGTCACCTCAATCCAATTGGCTTAGTCTTCAAACATATATAGAAATAATAGATCCAAATATAGAAATAATAAATCCCAATTTGAGTTTAGAATATACTCCCTTTGAGATGTACTGCTCACAAAGCACCTAAGCTTATTTCTAATGAAGTCAATGAGAAATCTTCTGCACTCCCTGCAATCAGAAGTGCTACATTTTGTTTGAGTAATTATTTTTTTGAAGTTTGAGTTGGCTGTTAGGTCACTTGATTTTAGTGCCTACAGCAAAAGCTTTTATAAGTGACTGGAGATTAATTTTGCAAGCAAGATCCGCAAGGAAGGATAATTCCAATGTAGTAAATTCACCGCTTACCTGAAAGTAAGTACCCTACATTAACTTCCTGAAGAATATATACGTGCATGCCATCAAAGATAAGCCGTCAAAACAAGATCAAGTGCTACTTAAGTTCACTTAAAAGTCAACTTTCATTCCAAGGTGATGTGCTGCTTCAAGGTGAAGTGTGTGGAATCACATGCATCCCTGTTGCAGTTCTGATTTTGCTTGTTAGTAAATGTCACAAATGTTCCTATAATTTGCTAAGGCTAGCTAGACTTCACAGGTTGAAAGCACATCTTAAAGGAAGCCGTGAGGATGGCATATTCTTCAAGGGTTAATTAGATATGGTCAAATATAAAGCAGGCAAACAAACAAGTCTGCACAACAAATCATTAAGTCTTCTGTGAGAGTAATATCAGCACTCTAAGTGACAATATGTTGTTATCCCCATAGCGCTCTCAACTTTTGGATCATTATATTAAATGTATATCCACTTTGCCGAAACAAATTTAAGCAAATTCTTAATCCTTACTTAAATAAGGATAATTTTTGCTACAGTCTCTTTGCTCCCCTCCCCCTACAGATTACAGAAGTGTTACTGTATTCTACTTCTTTCTTACTGAGGGCTTTAAGGTTTTCTGAACTTGGTGGCCAAAGTGTTGTTTTATGGCCTTTTTTTCCCCTTTTTCAGATATTGAAGCCTATCTGTGTTTACCAGTTGTATTGGGTTTGTGTGGCAGTTTGGCTTCTGCGAGCAATTTCTAGAAGCTTCCCCTGTGTCCCATAGAGCCAATGCCAGCCAACTCCAACATGGACCCGCTGCCAAGGACAAGCCCATCAGTGATGGTGGTAGCACCTCTGGGGTAACAGAGCTAAGAAGGGAAAAAAAGGGCACACAGCCTTTGCAGCTGGAGAGAGGAGTGAGAACGTGTGAAAACAGCTCTGCAGACACCCAGGTCAGAGCAGGAGGAGGGGCAGGAGGGGCTCCAGGCACCGGAGCAGAGATTCCCCTGTGGCCTATGGTGAAGCCCACGGTGGGGCCGGCTGTGCCCCTGTGGCGCATGGAGCTCCACGCTAGAGCAGATCTCCACCCGCACCCGAGGAGGACCCCATGCCGGAGCAGGGGGATGCCCAAAGGAGGCTGTGACCCCGTGGGAAGCCCATGCTGGTGCAGGCTGCTGGCAGGACCTGTGGACCCATGGAGAGAGGAGCCCAGGCTGGAGCAGGTTTGCTGGCAGGACTTGTGACCCTGTGGGGGACCCACACTGGAGCAGCCTGTTCCTGAAGGACGGCACCCCGTGACAGGGACCCAGGCTGGAGCAGTTCGTGAAGAACTACAGCCTGTGGGAAGGACTCACGTTGCAGAAGTTTGTGGAGAACTGTCTCCCATGGGAGGGACCCCACGCTGGAGCAAGGGAAGAGTGTGAGGAGTCCTGTCCCTGAGGAGGAAGTAGTGGCAGAGACAGCGTGTGATGACCGGACTGCAACCCCCATCCCTGTCCCCCTGCACTGCTCAGGGGAGGAGGTGGTAGGGAAACTGGGAGTGAAGTTGAGCCCCAGGGAGAAGGGAGGGGTGGGCAAAAGGTGTTTTAAGATTTGGTCTTATTTCTCATTTTCCTACTCTGATTTTGATGGGCAATAGATTGAACTAATTTCCCCAAGTCAAGTCTGTTTTACTCATGATGGTAACCGCTGACTGATCTCTCCCTGTCCTTATCTTGACCCACAAACTTCTTGCTATATTTTCTCACCCCTGACCAGCTGAGGAGGGGAGCGACAGAGCGGCTTTGGTGGGCACCTGGCGTCTAGCCAAGGTCAACCCACCACACCAGTGCTGCTAGAACTGTATTCCTAATTCTTCTAAAAACTGGGAAACAACAATACGAATATCAACTTACTGAAGCTTTACTTTCCCTTTAAAAGGGGATACATCAGGCGTTTGCTCAATATCTGACTTGAAACCCAGTGTTATCCATATTAGACAAAAACAATTATACAATGGTGTGATTACCTTCCCTCTTCAGCACCCCATGTATAATCATGCTAATAAGTCTGACACCAGCTAGTACATTTTCTAAGTGATAATTGGGGATTTAGCTGTGTGGTTGCAATGATGTATTGGAGGTAGTGTAGCCAAATCCTAGGACTTTGTTTGGAAAACTCTCATCCTGCAGCAGGTTTAATGAATTTCATTTCGTTACTTACCTGGTTATGATGAATGGGAAGAGAAAGACAGACTTCATTTTTAGAAAACAACAGTACCACAATAGTGTCATCTGTCAAAACAGAATTTTGCACCTAATGCAATTTCCGCGTCAGGCACTTTTACTAAAATAGCACCATCTCAGTCTCATTAACAGCTGCAGCATCATTTATTTTAAACTCTAAATAAAAGTGGTACCTGTGCTCAATCCATATGCTTCTGAAAATAATATCTGTTGTTTACTCTGTATCCTTCATTTAATTTGCAGTTAGGACTATGAAAAATTGGTCTGCATTCTCTTTTTTTGACTGCAGGGGACAAAGCATACTGGAAAACCACATTATAGATTTTGTTGTTTTGTTTTATTTTACTTTTCACTATTGCTTCTCTTGCTGGACTGTACAGCTAGTGCTAATCTGTGACTTGCCCCTTCTCCACCACTGAGAATGTTTTCTCTGAAGAAGCATCAAACTGATTCACCAAAAGAACCAAATTTCACAATATAAATATCCTCTTGAGGCAGAAGAAACTGGAATATGTATTAACAGAAGAAACAAAATGCAGTGGGGAAATGCTATGTGAAAGGAAAGCAGAAAAAGACAGAAAAGGAAGTGAGTCTAGTGCAGAAAAAAGATGGTCGGAGGTGATAGAGAGCCAGTCACAACATTTCAGTTCTCAAGTTGATGAGGCAAAGGCAGAGTAATGTAAATGCTCCAGTTAAAGTCAAATGCAGTCGAGAATAGGGTTTAATGCAGTCACCTCCTATTGCATCCCTCACCATCTGCTGTATCTTGACATATAATATATCACAGAATGAAGCGTAAAGTACAAGGTCAAGAGCCAAGATATTTCTCTCATCAGGGAACTCCAGATAGAAAGCCTTTATTGATCAGTCACAGCTACCTAACAGCACCTCTGCAACTCTGTAATTGGTGCTGAATAATTTTATGTTTTTATAACATTAAGATTGTGATGCTGTCTGGCATAGCAAAGTCATGCAAATGGTATAGTGGCATACAGGCTGATTTAATATCAGAAGGCAAGGTATAAGTCAAGGAAGGGAGTTAGGTGATACCTCAGCATGATTTAATCTTGAACCTGGGAGATAAGATGGCTGAGCAGGTAGAAAATGGTATCCATTATGAGATTGATAATAAGGAAGTGAATGTGTTAAAAATAATTTGCTTTATAAAAATGACTTTTCAAATGACGGCAATTATACCAAACACAAATTGCTTCCTTGGGTGTCATACTTTGCAGACAGAATTAATGAGTGACTTAATAACTCCTGTATTAACATAATAGGCTAGTTAGAGTAATTCACTGGAAAAGCAGAAGTATCACTGTATGTTTTAACATAGCATTGTTATTGGTGAGGGTATTTTATTAAGTGAAAGGGAAATGAGTTACATCACAGGTAAAAAGGATTAATTGTGTAATCCACCTCTGGAGAGGTGGATTTAGCCAGTATCAATCCAAAGCGATATGAATGATTAATAACCAAATACGGATCTGCCATCACAAAATCATGTAATTTGGCAAATATAAGGACACATTTTGCCTTAAGTGTATACACCAATCTGCAACAAAGCATAAAGGTTTATAACAGCAGCAACATTCACTCCACCATCATTAAGTTTCTCTCACCATTTTTATAAAGGGTTTTATTACTTGGCCATTTCACCATAAAGTATGATTTGCCATGCATGTTCTTAGTGATTAATCCAAACTGGTGTTGAGAACCTGCAACTGCTATTGAATTCTTCAGTGAAAGTTAGAGGTGCTATCACCAGCCTAGAAGTTAATTTTATTGTCTCTCAATGAGTTTTTGAAATAATTTCCACTGTGCTTTTTGGAACATAATAGACCAAAGCTAGGCAAACAAGTAAACACAGAATTAAAATGCTCCCTAAGCTCGAAGTAAATTAATATTCATTTACTCATTTCCATTCTTTCAGTCCATTGAAAATAAGGTCTATTTGAAAAGAAACACAGATTTTTCCAAAACGTACAGAGTAGTACACACATTAGGTATACAGTATGTCAGGGAAGATTTCCATGACAAAATATGCTCATTTTTCATCTCCCTGCAGTCACTGGTTCTGAATGGAGCATGTTATTGGTTCCTTCTGTCACAGATGGTACGTTTAGGCCCAGGTGAGGCTAAAATCCTTCCACCACAGATAGTTCTTGCTACCAAAAGTTTACGTCTAAACAAACAAGATCACTACAAACATTGCAAAGATGAGTCAAGATGTTACATTTGAGCAAATTGCATCCCAGTTGGGAATGGGACCTGAATGGCTTGTATACTCATATAGGGATTTTGCATGTAAGATTGTTCGTACTTACAATGAAGGACAGAGCAGATGTGTACCACAGTCTACCCTAAACTGCTGCTCTTCTCAAATATCTGCAATGCTTAACAGCTTGAGGTTGATATTATTATATTTATGTCATGTGTCAGATGGAACAAGACTTTTTCCCATATTTTAATCTTTTTTCTTTAACTGCATGAGAATAATACAAGTCCTGCTTCATAGTATCATAATTCTTGCAAATGACTTAGGCATTGGATTGCTCAGTTAGGACGGACTTAGTGAAATCTAGATTTACTTTAGGGCATGCAAAAAGAATTTCCCTCTTACCATGGCAATATGAAAGGGATATAACCTGATCTGAAACAGAGGTCTAAAATCATTATAATGCTGTGACCTACAGAAAGTCCATTTGAGGGCTAAGCTAGAGCACATGCTGTAGGACTGCATGAGAAATGTGTTAAAAAATTCTTCCCCAAAGACAGAAACAAATTCAAAGATGCATGTGGTTATGATAACTGAAACCTTCACTTACGATGCTGCTTTTTCATAAGTTAAGGTGATCTTTTCTCATCTGGCAAAAACCCAGTCAATCTGATTTCTTTTGCCAAAAATGTAATTACTATTTGCAGTTTTCCTTTCCTTGCATTCTGTGTTTCTCATGAGAAGAAAAACACTGATGTAATATTAAAATGCAAACCAAAACACAGACCAGGTTTCGATAAAGCTGCAATAGTGCATCATATGCATTAAATCATACTATAAGAAACAGGGCCTATAAATATTAAATAACCCCCAAAATCACTCAGATGCAGAAGCTTGGAAACAGGACCATTGCAGTATGCTACTGTTTTCTCTCAACTCCAGCAATCTTTCTGTTTATCTGAGGCAGCTGCTGACCTACGTTACTTTTTTGTACTTTTCCAAGTGCCTTTTGCATAGGTCCAAGCTGCCTAGACATTAAAAATAAGTGGCACCAAACATTATGTTATTCTGTGTCCTTATCACCAGAAAAGATATGAACCAAGAACCAACGGTCAATGACATTTTCCTCTAGTATAGGTACTAGCTGAAATGACACAAGTCCGGTATGGATGTTCAGCCTGCCCACCTATGAAACAGTGATTATATCGTTAGAGAATATACAGACTAAGAAACAGTCTGAACAATAACATGAAAAAAATAATCAGAAATAAGCAGAATTAATTTTAGTCGTAAACTAACATCACAACTGGCATGAACATCTTGAATCTTGGCATGAAACTGGCATGAAACGTGAATCTTACTGCTGACTTCCTGATCCTTGTTGTATGCTTCCTATACTTCAAGTGGTTTCTCTTTCATTCCCTGGAACAAAAGTTTTCCACAACCATTCAAGTTGAACAAAATTTTGGATATTGAGTGGTAGCTCTTGTTTCATGTTCTGAAATAATGCTTAATACCATTTCTTCTAAGCTTTTCCACTCTGCTGGGTCATATGGCAGTAACGAAGGTGCCTTAAATGCTTTGTCTAGTCATAAAGAGAATCAGTCTGCCAGAGAAGTGTCTGAATTCACTTGTGGAAGAACATATTTCAAAATACAGCTTCCTCAGATTAAATGTTCTATTGCATATTTACACTGGATACATTAGAAGAAGTTTTTACGTCCCCACGATATGGTATTTTGAGATACATGTGTTCTTAGATTTTACAAACCTAAGGTAGCAGGGATGAAAAACTTTATTGATGCACTAGGTTTTTTTCCTTGGAGGTTTAGGCAGGCTTCTTTCACCATATCAACCCATCTATCTGCCTGTTACTGCAAAGACTGGTAATGTCGCACATTCACAATGGTTGATGTAGAAGCCTAGGATGAATTTCTGCTCAGACTTGGATTGTTACAGGCAGCTATTTGGGATAAAGTCCCTTTTTTTCTGCAAAATCAAAACTTCTTCAGCTTCTTGTCTTCTGTTGTAGAATTCCTGTAAAAAAATAGATATGCAACCTTGTATGACAAAAGAAAGTAAAGGGAAGTGTCTTTTAGAACAAAGTTTCCAAATGGAAACCCAGGCCTAGAAGGGTCAGCATTAGCCCTTAGAAGAACTAAATAAGAAAATATCTTAAGTGAAAAAGAAAAACAGAACAGTTGAAGCTGGAAGGTGTCTCTTGAGATCATCTAGTCCAACCCGCCCGCTCAAGCAGGGTCACTGACAGCAGGTTACCCAGGGCTGTGCTCACATGGCTTTTGAATATCTCCAAGGATAGAGACAACACAGCCTTTCTGGGCAACCATCTGGTGCATCAACCACTTCTCCCAGTTTCTATCATCAGTCATACTGAGGGTAAGTCTTCCTTGATCCGGACTTTACCTCTGGTTTCAGGGGCCTGAAGACCAGTCTTACTGATAAAGACTGAGGAGAAGGTGGCAATGGGTACCTTCTCCTTTTCCATGTCCTTTGTCATCAGATACTCTGTCCCATTCAACAGCAGACCTACATTTTTCATAGCCTTTCTTGCTGCTGATATACCTGTAGGAATTTTTCTTGTTGCCTTTCACATCACCAGTATCAACTCCAGATGGGCTTTAACTTCACTAATCCAATCCCTCCATGCTTTGACAGTATTTTTATTTTTTTTCCCATGTCACTTGTCCTTGCTTCCACCCCTTTCATGCTTCCATTTTCAGGTCTGAGTTTAGACAGGAGGTCCCTGTTTAGCTGAGCTTGCAGGAGGTGATCCTTGAAAATCATCCAGCTCTTTCTGGACCTCCCTTCTTTCTAAGACTATATCCCATAGAGATATCGAGATCCCATATTGCCAAAACTGTATCCCAAACAGGTCCCTGAACAGGCCAAAATCTACTCTCCAAAAGTCCAGAGTTTTGAATCTGCTTTAAGTCCTGCTCCTTCCTCTTAAGATCCTGAACTCTACCATCTCATGGTGACTACAGACAAGGCTGACTCCAACATGCACATCAAATTTAATCCTTCCTTGTTTGTAAGTATGAGGTCCAGCAGGGCACCACTCCTCACTGGCCCCTTTATCACCGGTGTTAAGTTGTCCTCAATGCACTCCAGAAACCTCTTGGATTATTTGTGCCCTGCTGTATTGTCCCTCCAGCAGGTATTGGGGTGGTTGAAGTCCTCCACTGAGGTTTCTTTCAGCTCTCTGAAGAAGGCCCCGTCAACTTCTTCCTGATAAGGCAGTCGGTAACAGATACCCACAAGAACATTGCCCATGTTGCTCTGCCCACTAATCCTGACCCTTAAGCTCTCAGCTGACTCATCACCCACCCATAGGCAGAACTCTGGGCATCCCCACTGCTCTCTCACATCAAGGGCAGATCCCCTTCCTCACGATCCTGCCTGGTCCTTCCTAAAGAGCTTGTATCCATTCATTGTCCAGAGAAGGGCAACGAAGCTGGTGAGGGGTCTGGAGCACAAGTCTTATGAGAAGCAGCTGAGGGAACTGGGGTTGTTTAGTCTGGAGAAGAGGAGGCTGAGGGGAGACCTTATCGCTCTCTACAACTACCTGAAAGCGGGTTGTGGCGACGAGGGTGTTGGCCTCTTCTCCCAAGTAACTAGTGATAGGACCAGAGGAAATGGCCTCAAGTTGCGCCAGGGGAGGTTTAGATTGGATATTAGGAAAAATTTCTTCACTGAGAGAGTGGTCAGGCATTGGAACAGGCTGCCCAGGGAGGGGGTGGAGTCACCATCTCTGGAAGTGTTCAAGAAACGTGTGGATGTGGCGCTTCAGGACATGGTCTAGGGGACATGGTGGTGCTGGATTAATGGTTGGTCTTGATGATCTTGAAGGTCCTTTCCAACCTAGTGATTCTGTGATTCTGTGATTCTGTGATCACAGCAGCCTAGTCATTTGAGTTATCCCACCACACCTCCATGACCCCAATGATATTATAGCCCTGTTTTTCCCCCATGCTGCATGCATTTGTGTACAGGAACTGTGTGACACATCTGAGGAAACATATGGTTGACTTCAATATTGAGGAAAAAACTGTCCCTGCCTTGACTCCCTGAGGATGCCATTTGGAAGAACATTGCTCAGGTTTTTACAGAAATACACGTATTTTGGAGGGAAGATGTAGCTCGACACATAGTGGCACATTTTGTGCTGTTTAATAAATGTTGTTAATAATTTAATTAAAATGAAAACTTCATTTCCAGGATAATCATCTTCTCTCCTTTTAGATATTCTGAACAACAATTTGTGTCAGTTTCTGTAACAACTAGATCACCTAACATTTCATGGAACATGTTTATTGAACTCCGTTTCTAATCAAATGAATTAAAAATAGAATATAACTTAACAGTAAACTTGAAAGTCTCCTTTTGCATGCAGATGCTGAGCTGCATTAAGATTAGATTAATTTACAATTATGTTTTCAACTTACAATTGTGGTCAAGATATTTCCCCCATACCCTGCCCCAAACGGTGACTTTTCCTTTGAATTACAGCCAATGGCGACAGTGTGTTTCGTGTTACCTTCTACTGTGACTTATGAGATCATACGACCGGAAACTAATCCAGTTAATTCTACTGCAGCCTATATCACCAACTATATGAATAATTTCTGTCTTCTAATTTGCACCCAAACCAGGACTCTAACTAACACAGATAGTTTGCCAATTCAGCTATATAATTTACTTTAAAGTCATAACATGTGGCTGAAGTTAATAGACTTAGAATTACATTGGCAACACTTCTCTTGGCCAGCCCTCTCAGCATCCTGTAGTAAGATATCCATTTACAACCAGAATCTATATAAAAGAAAATGGTCCAGATTAATTTCCTATAGAACATTAATAAAGCTAATGGAAATTCACAGGGAGCAACTTGGCCCAACAGCACAAATGTAACTGCAATTCAGATATTACTCCAGCTTATGCTGCAGGATGAGCTAATCTGCAAAGACTTTCTTCTTTGTAACTGTTATTAAAATCAACAATAAAACTATAGGCACAACAGTTTTTGTGTTTTTTCTGCATTTTCAGTGTAGAATCAGAGATATCTGATAGAAGAACACTTATGCTGCTAGCAATCTAAATAGAGCTGAAGAGCTTTAAAATCTGTAATGTGATTTCCCTAGAAAAGAAAAAAAAAAAAGATTTATTTATGACAAAGGTTCTTTTACCCCTTCTATGGCAGTATAATGCATTCTATGTCTCCTTAGAGACTTCTACACTGTAGAAGATTATAACACACCTGGGTTGTGTGTTTAAAACCACATGTGTAACTTAAAAAAACCAGCCCTTATACAGAATCATGGAATGGTTTGGAAGGGATCTTTGAAGATATCTAGTCCAATCACCCTGCCTTGGGCAGGGACATCTTTCACTAGATCAGGTTGCTCAATGACCCATCCAATCTGACCTTGAATACAGTTCATGGCTTAGCAACATGAACAATTTATGGCATACCAGTTTATAAGTGGTAAATTTTAATATATCTAGTATCAGTCCATCATGAAAAACAAAGTGTTGGAGTTACCTCAATCTACAGTGAAAGATTAAAAGAAACTTGAATTACTTGCACTTACCGTTACACACCAGCAAATCAATATTATCATGGCCCAGCAGTTGTGCAGCAGCCTTTCATCCACAATAACTTAATTGCTTTTCTAATCTTTCAAAAACTTAGAAACATTGGAAAACATGTCTGTTTATTCAACTGACAAACTATGAAAAATCTTTTTCATACTCTTAGACATTTTGTATTGCTTATTAGGTACCGCATGGGGTATTTCCTAAAACTTTATAGTGTTTCAGAAGCAACAAAATGATGTCTTTATCTAATGGTCAGCAAGAAAGGAGGAGTTAGATTGGTGTATTTAAAAGCTTTTATTACAATTATGCTAGCAATACTGTATTTTAATGAGTCAGTGATTCCTTTTAAAATATGCATATAGACTGTTCACTGTGTTGGTACAATTAGTTTTACTGTATCCATTCCTACCAAGAAATTTTTCAAAAGTAGATACTTTGGACAAAGTTTCTGAGCGTTTGCAAGATTGCAATTAACTTCTAGACTGAAGTGTTCATCTTCTGGGGGTTTTTGATTAGAGTTTCTAGTTGCCAGTGCATAGAGTATCAACTCTTGACAATACCCAGGTATAAAGTTTTAAATAATTCTCAAACCTAGAGACACAATTCCCTCTCAGCTATGATCTCTTTTTTTATCAAGTTGTTTTATCACCACATAATCTCTGTATTGCAAATTTATACAATTTTGTGAAGGTGCCCTTGGACATTCTGATCCACTTATACCTAACTAAGACAGACGAACTGAGGGAACTCTGGAGGAACTTATTAGAAGTCAATAAATGAGCAAAAAAGCCAGTGATGGTCCAGTCATGGAATCAATACTAAAAATACATTTGGTGATTTTTAAGCCACTTAAACAATGAAGTGCATATTTTAAATAAATTTTTTGTAGAATCTGTTGTGTGAGGTAGCATATTTATTATACATTTATAGCCATTTTAAGCTGACTAAGAACAGCTAAAAACCTTTTTTTGCTCATTTAGGAATAAATGGCAATAGTCCTATTAGTGGGTTGAGGCTCCAAGCTGGAAAACAATGTACAATCCAACCCCTTCCTTCATTTGCAAAATATTTTACATATAGATAACAAAGGTACACGTAATACTCAGGTAACTGCACTACAAATTCAGGGACACTGTAACACCATAGTCAGGAACTCAACTTTTGTTCTTTGCTTTGAATTTCCTGTTGTCCTTCAACATATGGGGCA
>NW_010565428.1:0-4714 GCF_000687285.1 Phaethon lepturus | reverse complement strand
CCCTCTCTCTCCATTCCTTCCCCTCCTTAAAAAATATATGCAGTATAAGTAAAATATATAAATATCATAATACAATATATGCATTGCATATATGTAGTAAAATAATAAGGCTCAGTGGAAACAAATAGTATAATCACCAACCTTATTTTCAAGTGCTTGGAGAAAGCTGTTACTTAAAAAGTCCACAATCAACCCATTGATAATATTTTGTCCCCCCAAATAATAATAAGGTGTCATGGATCAGTTAGTACCAATGAACAAGAATTTTATATAAAACAGATTACATCTTCCATTTCTTACTCCTTAAATCACATTATTTCCTCAGGGAGTAATGCCTTTCATCACATACACAATGGACTTTCTACATAACACGGGTTAATTTCCTTGGTGATTTGTTCCAACTTGTGGGGATAATTAAACACTGAATCAAATGACTTTGGGATATGATGGTTGCCCTTCAGTTTAAGTCCTCAGAACCAAAGTTGTTGTCTTTTTAAAGGATATGCTTTAACACAACGTGTCAAGGAATGAATTTCGGTGAAATATCATAGCCTAGGATATGCAGGAAGGAATCAGGCTAGATCAGTAAAACTTTCTGAAACAATGACAGGCATCAATTACAGCTTTGAAATTTCTTGAAGACTAGCACGAACAGGATAAATACAGACCATTTATTATGGTGTTGCAGACTATTAACCAGCACACAGACTGCATTTTCAGAATCATCAATAAAGGTAACTTTAGCCCTCTGCATCACAAAATCTGTCTATGCCAATGGCAACACACAGATCAAGGCAAATGCCCTGCCTATTTGCCAAATTAGATTGCATACATCTGTGCAAATGATTTTTAGCTATATTTGCAGTATGTATCAGCACAGTTCCTTTGGAATTAGCTATTTAATGCTCAACACCTGGTCTTTCTTGTTAATTTATATTGCGTAAGATTTCCCCCTAATTTGCATAAATCATAAAGATTAATATATATAATTATTTATTTTTCTTCTGACGACGGATTTTTTCTTAAAAAAATACATATTTGATTTTCTCTTTATCTTTCCTCTTATTTAAACCTCCTGATTGTTCTGTTTATTATTAAGACAGCTTTTCTAGTATTAATGAAGATATAATTAGCTTTGGATCCTCTACAGTGATTTTGCTTCACACATAAAAATGAAACAAGACAGGAAAGGGCGTAAGATATGCTATGAAAGCAAAGAAGAAGAAAGGCAGCGCACAAGAAAGGTGAAACAATAGCTCCCCTCAACCTAATATGTGACAATGACAGAACATGAGTCACCATTATTTAAAACATATTAATAATTAACAGACTTGTACGTTTCAGGTTACTCTCCCACTATTTTTCCCCCAGCATCACTCTTTGGATTATGAAGACTTCCTACTTTTTTCAACCGACATAAAACATAGCAGACTAAGGCCAGTATTATTTTACCTAGAATCTGCTTGCCGTTTTGTTATTTTTATGTTTGAAAACATAATACTGCTTTTTGTGGATGTAATACTTTACAGATTAGAAAAAAAATTAAAGGAGTATTTTTCTGTGCAGCTTATACCATGATCTGCTGTAACTGAGAACCACATCTCTTCCTGACAGTAATGGAAGTTGCAAGTTTTATTAGATACCGAACAGTCTGGTAAGTTTTTCTTTGTTGCTAGGTTATTGTGAACATATGCATGTCAAAAACAAACAAAAGAAAAGTCTGCAGCATTTGATGCCCCACTGGGGTAAATGAGTACAACTTCACCATTTGAAATTCTAATTTGAGGCTTTTTCTGTCCTTTAACATTAAGTATATGTTCAGAAGAATGAATCTTCAAAATAATTTTTCATGAACAGCAATGCTTCTCATCAACAGCTTGCAGTGCTCCATATGGCAAAAAATATTGCCGAGCTGTCCTATCACACAAGCAGTTGTGGAGTACAGGAAACAACACCTACTGTAGGCTATATTTAAGAGCATAAGTCTGTGGAAGCAGCAGTTGAACAACAGCTGCAAGAGAATCAGGCTACCTCGTGGGAGTGTCATATTCAGAGGAGGTGGAGAGCTAATAGAGGAATACTAGCATTTTGCAAACTGCAGCTATGTCAGGAGAAAGAAGATATGAGCAACAGCAAGCAATAATATAGAGGTGAAAAGCCTAGCCACCCGCACCAGCAGTTTTGTGGAAACAAGAAAAGGTAGTATTTACCAAATAGCATTTTTTTTTTAATGTAGAGAAAGTAGAATTAAAAAAGCTATTGTTTATTATATTAAAATCATGACAGAAGTTTTCCCATCTGTTTTTAACATGTGTCTGGAGTACCAGCTTCACACTTTCCCAGCATTCGCCACTGTCGTATGAAGAGATACACAAACAATTTCCATTGGAATTGCTAGTGGAGGCATACCCTTTACGTAAGTAAAAGTCACCTAATCTAAAAGCAGTAGTATCACAGAAGACCTCTGCATATCCCATTACAAAGTACAGTCAGTTCTAAGTTGTTAATTGTGCAAGACAGTTTAAGTTGAAGGATCTTGATCCACAGCCAGTGTCTGGTTAACGTCAGGAATTATTGCTACCCTGTAGTCTTCATTTATCCATGAACTGCGACGTCTCTGCTGCGACGTGAAGATCACTAGTCACCTTTGTCTGGCAAAAAAATACTGAAACGGAATTAAGGTAAAGATGAAGTTTCACAGAGTAATCTTACTGTCTTTGGCCAGAATACTTGGTCAAAGCTCAGGGCACTATGTATTGATTCTGTTAGGGGAAAGGTGGTGATGGAGTCAGATGCCTTTGATGTAATTTATTTACTTACAAAGAATGAGCAAGCTTCTGAATTGCTGCAGAAAGCAAACAACAGTTTCCTTGATCATTCCTCCAAAAATCTTTCAAGCTGGCACCCAGAGCAAACTTTCTTTCTTAGATGATAGACAAACATTTATCAGGTGAAAAAGGATAAACAACTCAAGATCCTTTCTGGCTCTAATTTCTGTGTTTTTTATGACTCTCAGAGCCATTATCCCGTGCTCCAGTACCTTACTAACAGTGTATCATATTTCCTGTCTTGTTTTTCCCATGCATACATTTCTACATTCAAAGCTTCATATGAATGAATGAATACAAATTCACTAGCCTGTGAATGTCCAGTCGAACACAGAAAGTGGAAGCCGGTTTAGTTTCATATAAACATTTTGGCAAATAAGCTTGAATAGTTTCTCATAACAAGTGTAAATGAAGGAATGTGGTTATATCTCCAGGTTTCTGAAAGACTATGTTGAACTCCTAACAATCTGTTACTAGTGCTAGCACACAGAAAATGACTATGTTTAAATGCTAAGGGGTTACGTGCATAAATCAGTATCGGTTTTCAGTGCTGACGTTGAATCAAAAAGTTAGAGCATTGTAATTAGTTTGGGATCAGAGGTGGCACTCACCCCCATTTGTTATTATCTGGCGTCCAGTAAGCACTCATGCTCTCTGCTGTGAGGGTAGGTGAGCGCCAGCAGACGCTCTAAGATTGACCTTTCTGATCTGTGCATGGCGGGATGGTATGACTATGGAACCGGGGTTATATATCTCTGCATCCTTGGCACTACCTCAATGGGGAACAGTGTTTCACATGGGAGATTAGCCTTTGCCAGGCAGTGAAGCTGCAAAATTAAATCAGACAGTCCAAAAGCTGACATGCTGGCAGTGCATTTGGGTAGCAGAAGACAAGTAAATGAAAGGCAGGTTGGATGAAATGTAGGTTTTTATTTTAATCCGTATTGTTACATATCATTAATCTTACACATTTTGAGCCTGTTTTACTTTACTGATCTGAAAAAAGAAGTTTGTACAGAGCTGCTTGAGAGCCACGGGTGTTTAACATCTATTCCTTGCAAACACAGTGTGTTTGAACAAACCACGAAAATGCTCAAATCGGATCAAATCCAGACTAGAATATGTTGTAAGCCCACTGCATGTGTTGCATCTGCTGTAAGGCAAACTTAGAAGAAAATGAAGACAGCTGGTAATAAGGAAAAATGGAAAAATCTGGAAATTCTGTAACCTTATAACCTCCTGCTTTTTTGCGGTCACCAGGAAATGTGCAACACTACCTGTCACATGTATAAACACACGATGGTATTTGAAAAGACAGAGTATCTGGAACAGCAATGTATTTTCAGGGGTGCAATCACAAGTGGTTTGCAAGTACACCAGTCATTTATGAGACAGAAATTCAGCAAAAGTCTTTTTTAAAAAAGGTTATGCTAGGCAGCTTCTTTGTCAATCATACTAATTCAGCTCCTGTGCAGTATTTTCTTTTTATATTAACAACATCTTAATATAGAAAGAAACGCAAACGGTAGACTCAGCCAAATGGCACTACACAAAAAGGTATTATTTTGTGCTGTCTTCAGAAAAGAATGCACTCCGTGCCACAGTGAAATACAGCAAATATTTTTTTTAAAAAAAATCAAGATATAAAAAAATCAACAGACAAAGCCAATTTTAGTCTTTTTCCCATGGTTCCAGAAAAGCTTGCAAACCACGGCAGTAGCTACAGTAAAATCTTGAATTTAATTCCGCCTCTTAAGTCAGAGCAAGCGTCAGCGACGTGAGGACAAGAAAGCCGTAAGAAGCTAGAAAGCCGATTCTGGAAAAATAAAGATTATGAGAGTGCATTTTTTTTTCCAGCCTCCTGCCGTTGGGGTGTAAGGATTCGG
>NW_010565427.1:12641-12851 GCF_000687285.1 Phaethon lepturus | reverse complement strand
TTAATCCAGCGCCACCATGTCCCCTAAACAGGGGAGGAGGAGGGTAGGAGGGCTGTGCAGAGGGCTCTGGACAGGCTGGATCGATGGGCGGAGGTCAACTGTATGAGGTTTAATAAGGCCACGTGCCAGGTCCTGCACTTGGGTCACAACAACCGCATGCAACGCTACAGGCTTGGGGAGGAGTGGCTGGGGGGCGGCCCCGGGGGGAAG
>NW_010565427.1:0-12442 GCF_000687285.1 Phaethon lepturus | reverse complement strand
TGGTTTAGGGGACATGGTGGTGTTGGGTTAACGGTTGGACTTGATGATCTCAAAGGTCCTTTCCAATCTTAGTGATTCTGTGATTCTGTGATCTTCAACATGCAGACTATGGACATGGGCCATGCCAGAAAATAATCTAACATCATGCATCACCTCCCCTGCCCTGAGAGTCTGATATGATGGATGAAGCCCAAAGTCATGGACCAAATGAAGTCCTTAGACATTTTAGAGTGATGGTCCATAGACTAAGAGAATTATATCTCTGTGTGTATATATATCAAAAGACAGGAACAATAATGATTAATATTTGGAATGTATTAAAAGTGTAGGACCTGGGCATGATGTAATTGCTATGAAATAAGGTGTAGATACTGTCCTGGAGGTTGGATGGAGTTGTTTTTTTCTTCCTGATAGCTGGTATAGTGCTGTGCTTTGGAGTTGGTACGAGAGTAATGTTGATAACACACCGAAGGTTTTAGTTGTGTTTAGGTAGTTGTAGTGCTTATACTAAGTCAGGGACTTTTCAGATTCTCATGCTTTGCCAGTGAGGAGGTGCACAAGAAGCTGGGAGGGGGCACAGCCAGGACACCTGACCCAGACTGGCCAAAACAATATTCCCTGCCATATAACATCATGCTCAGTACATACACTGGAGTTGGCTGGAGGGGTCAGGAATTGCTGCTCAGGGACAGGCTATCAGTCACCGGGTGGTGAGCAGTTGCTGCACTGGGCATCAGTTTTCTTGTACATCCCTTTATCATTATCATTATCATTATCATTATTATTATTATCATTATCATCATTATCATTATCATTATTATTGTTACCATTGTTGTTTCCTTCTCTCTTGCTGTCCTATTAAACTGTTTTTATCTCAACCCCTGTCCCACTGTAGTGGGGGGAGTGAGCAAGTGGCTGTGTGGTGCATAATTGCTGGCTGGGGCTAAACTATGGCAGAATCCTATGCTCAGTGAAGAAATTAAGTCACTTTAAAGCAAATACCTACTAGCTAGATAGCTAAGTAGTTCTCTAGACTCCATAGACCAAATTAAGATCCCCATTGATTATAATGGAAGTACAGAAGTTCAGCAGACTTGAAAACTCTTATATTTAGTTATCTAAATTTGTCAACAGTAATTGTGAGTTTAATTCCAGCATTGGTGGGGACCATCAGGTTTAAAATGATAGGTTTTGTCAAAGAAAATACAGATGGGGTTCATTATTCCAAACAAAGAATATTGATACCCAATTCATGGAGTAAGATCTCAATAGTTATATTGTCTTGGTTTCAGCCAGAATAGAGTTAATTTTCTTCATAGAAGCTAGTGTGAGACTAGGTTGTGGATTTGGCATGAGAAAATGTTGATAATTTGAGTCATTGTTAAGTAGTCAAGGACAGTCCAGCTTCTCGTGCTGGCCTGCTAGCAAGAAGGCTGGGGGTGCATGGGAAGCTGGGAGGGGACACAGCCAGGACAGCTGACCCAGGCTGGCCAAAGAGATATTCCATACCATATGACATCATCCTCAGTATATAAAGCTGGGACAAAGAAGAAGGAAGGGGTCGAGGGACGTTTGGAGTGATGGCATCCATCTTGCCAAAAAAAACATTATGCATGATGGAGCCCTGCTTCCCTGGAGATGGCTGAACCCCTACCTGCCCATGGGAAGCAGTGAATGAATTGCTTGTTTTGTTTTGCTTGCATGTGCGGCTTTTGCTTTCCCTATTAAACCGTCTTTATCTCAACCCATGAGTTTTCTTAATTCTACTTTTCTGATTATCTCCCCCGACCCACTGTGGGGGAGTGAGCAAGTGGCTGTGTGGTGCTTAGTTGCCAGCTGGGGCTAAACCACAACATATATGCTCTATACTTTTTCTGTAAATCTAGCCTGATATGGCTTCTTAACATATTTTGCAGTCTTCTAAATGCTGTGTAAATTTTTGTTTTATTAAATACAAATGCTTTTTGCTTGCTTTTTTTTTTTTTTACTCCGACTCTGGGCTAATATTAATAGATATTAATAGATAAAACATTTTTTTTTAATATTTAGTCCTCTCACCTACTCTAGATGTTTGTGCTGTGTATCTGTAATAACTATATACAAATATAAAAATGTATTAATATATTAAAATTAATATATTATATTAATAAGAATAATAAAAAAGCAAAAGCAGGATCATAAGAACCTGATTTCCTGACTTCTTCAGGTTTTATTGACACTTTCAAATTAAAGGGCTACATCATGTATTTGAACTAAACGTGTTGGAGATGACAGAAGGTCTGTTTAGACATAATCTTCTAAGAAAACACTTCAGTTTTTTCATGTTTTTCCCCCGGCTCTCATGACATCCTTATTCCTCTTACATATAATAAAATTAATTATGGGGAGCAAGAAAAGGTACAGTAAGGACAATATTTTTTAATCTCTCTCAGCTTGTTAGTAGTCAGAGCACTATGTACTATTCCCTTTGCCATGTAGAAGGGAATAGTACCATAGAGGCAGCAAAAGATGAGAAGAGCAGGTGGGGAAGGTAATTTTCCTCCCTTCAGCTAAAGGGTTTATCAAAGCTGCTCACAACATGGGAGGTGACAACCAAACTAAATAACCCCGACGACTCCTTTAATGAATCCTATTTGCTATAGTTTGAGGAATGAGAAAGTGAAAGGAGCCTTGAGAAAAAGATGGAAGAAAATTTATTTTGTGTGGAAATTAGACAGAATATTTCCATTGTTTCATGAGGTGCAATTAAACACTTCTGCAGTGATGATCAGAAGAGAGTAAGGGAATTCTAAAACATCTAATATGCACCTGAGTTCTTTCGGTTTTTTTAAGTAGTAGATTCATACCATAAATTGAACCTGGAGTCCTGTTCAGATATGCCCAGTGAAAGCAGACTGATTCCACCCCAAATACAGAAATTCACAAATGCACTAGAGAAGCTCTTTGTAATAGCAAGAAAAAGAGAGCTGTCTTCTATATATTTAAAGAGAATGCCAGTTAGTTGCCTAATGGTAGATATGTAGATTCAGCTGGGATGCTCCAGTGTATCTTCTACAGACTCAAACTGTTCCTATGGAAGATCAGAGATTTGCTGTAGGTTCTGTGTCACATCTCACAGACCTCACAGATCTATCCATTTACCTACTGTGTGAGACACTAACAGAAGTCTGTCTTCAGGCTATTGAGTCAAGTCTGGAGAAGGAGGTCCCCAGCTTTGTGCATGGGGTTTGTGTTCACCTCATGCTATTCTGGGCACACAAATATTGATCATTTGGGATGTAATCTGACTCCAGATCCAGACACCTGTTTGCAGGTGTGTACAAGCCCACTGGATGTCTGAATTTCCATCATAATCAAAAAGAACAAATCCATAAAGTTAATGTCACCTGGAGACTGAATCTACTGAAAAAGTGTAGCTGGCATCTATAGTCCACAGTGACAGATTAGACACCCACTTCAGATGTAGACATCTGGATATTCTGGTGCCTAAATACAGATGTTTAGTGTCATTTTATGAGTCCAGGAGTATTGCATCTGTCCTACAAATGTCATTCCAAAATGAGATGAGCCTCTGTGGTGGACCAATATGTGGTTTGTGTCTTAAACATTTTGCGGTTTCAAGGAATCCACACCTTTCTTGGTACAACGGCTTGAACATGTCTTGATATGGAGTGGACCCCAGGGAAGAACGAGATCCTGCAGAGCAGAGATACGGTGCAGGCGTGATGACCAGTTCCTGCAGAGCAGAGATATGGTGAGAGGAGACACCAAGGCCTGCACATGTGCCATTGCCTGTTGCATATGCATGAAGTTTTTTGGAATACAGAGATTATGGGACTCAAACTGTATAAAAATGACACCATCAGAAGCGAAAAGGGGGACCCCCACCACCACAAGGACCAAGGGGATGCTGCTGGATCCACGGGTGGTGATACCTTCTTTGTTCTCTCTCCCCCCACCTTTATCAAAGTGTAAAAGATGTGTCGCACGGGACCTGTTTGTTTAGTTGAATTGTTTAGTTAGAGTAGTTGCTGTTGAGTCATTTATGTAACCTCATGCCTTGCATTTTGTATTATTAAATTGTTAAATTGGTTGGCTGCTGTCGTTTCACCTTAATGCAGTCCAGGGGGATCACGAACTTGGTCATTGGTCCCACGGGGAAGGAGGTCATCCTGAATGACTCCTTTCAGGTCGCGACATCTAAATTGGCTTGACAGACAGGATATCCTTGCAAAACTGAACCAACCAGAACGGACCAGGGCTCTTAGTGCAGCCCCTTCCTTGGGAAGTGCCTGACAGGAGAAAAAGGACAGAGGATCTTGTTGTAAAGATCCACACTGGGTATGTGAATGCACAGTAGGCCGAATAAACTGAAGGGCTATAAAGCCCTACTCTCTCTTCCTGGCATGGCTTGGGCTCAAAAGAATTGGCAGGCAGTGATTGACCGGATCACTCTTTTGGGAAAGGAAAGAAAACTGCGACTGGGGAAAGGAAAGGCAACAGTCTGTGCTGTGTTGGGGTCAGCACTAATTGCCGCTCAAAAGGAAAAGCAAGCAGATAAAGAGACAGTTGAGTCCTTGCAAGAGCAGATAAGAAACTTGCAAAGCCAGCTCGCTGCTGAGCGTAACACTACTCAGGGGCTTCACACAATTTTGTCAGATTTACTAGACCGAGAGAGAATCTTACGGACCGAATTGCAAGAAAATGGACAGGTGTTTGGCGATAGGAGAGAAACGGGCTAACGTTCTCACACCGGACTTGAAGAATCGGACTGTCGGGATGCTGCAGCTATTAGCTGCTATATAGCTATTAGCTGCTAATAGCTATGGTGGTAGCTATTGCAACTAATTCTTTCTTTCTTTCCTTTCCTTTCTCTTTCTCTTGCAAACAGGTTTGGAAACCTGTTGTCAGGCAAATAAAGCTGCTTGACTCTGTTTTGAGTCTTAATTCTGTTCCCAAGAATATGAACAAAACCTTGCTCTGGTCTATGACCGCTACACAACAGCCTCTTATAGCTGTTGTAGCTCCCAGTTTTATGTCAGAAATCTCATACCTAATCTATGTCACGAATTCATGCTAATAATCACTTGTCAGATACTGCGAACATAATTCAGATAGTATATGTGATAAATCCAAGATGAAATCAATTGTCCCTGAAGAATAGAATAGGATATTTGTCTTTTTTTGTTGTTTTTTTTTATTTGAAAGAAGAAATTCATTTCTTGGTGGAGAAGAAGAAGAACTGTCTTTATCTCAACCCATGAGTTTTCTCACTTTTATTCTTCTGATTCTCTCCTCCATCCCATCGTGGGGGAGTGAGCGAGTGGCTGTGTGCTGATTAGTTGCAGGTTGGGGTTAAACCATGACAATAAGCAATCATCATAAGATATTTACAGAACAGGGCTGCAGAATACCAGATACATGTCTTGAAAAAAGAGCCACAAATTTATTAAAAGCTTGAGTAGTAACAGTGTGTCCTTTAAAAGAAGGAAGCTGCTGGTTAAGCAAACTGGTGGGTTTATCGGTCCTATTCTGGTTTGGTTTTCCATTCATCTCAGATCTTTTGGTAAAGCAGTGGTGGAATATATGGAAAAAAAGTATCTCATGCCTGCAAAGTAGCTGAAGCAGCTATGGGATCTGCTGTGAGAGCAGTTTTATGTTTTGGCAAGGCAACTAGCTTGCATTCCCTTCAAATATATGGAACACAGCTCCTTTTTTCTTGCTATTACTAATGGTGTTTAATTTGGCTTCTCTAATTCATTTGTGGATTTCTGTATTTGTGGTGGAATTCATTTCCCTTCACTGGTCATATCTGAACAGGATGCCAGGTTCAATTTGTAGTACGAATCCACTACTTAAAAAAAAACCTTCCACTTAGGTGTATGTTAGATATTTTAGAATTCCCTTACTGTCTTCTGATCATCACTGCAGAATGGCTTCTGTCTTCAATAGGTCCTGAGTGATATCTGAGAAATGCCTTTCATTACTTAAGGCATATAAGATGAAATTAAAAACTCATTCTTAGGCCAGTGAATCTCACCTCTATAGTGTCCAAATTTGTAGTTTCAGAAGATGACTCATCTTCTGAAAGAGAGATACGATATTGACTATTATATTTAGGAAAAATTTTTTTCTGGAGGAAGCTATTTGCCTCCCTTTCCAAGGAAGATTAGATTTATCATCCTAGACTGAGATAAGTGACCTTTAATACACTTAAATTAGGGGAAATCACAGGAAAGACATGGACCTGTTGGAGTGGGTCCAGAGGCGGGCCACAAAAATTATCAAAAGGGTGGAACACCTCTCCTATGAGAAAAGACTGAGAGAGTTGGAGAAGAGAAAGCTCCGAGGAGACCTTATTGCAGCCTTTCAGTACTTAAAAGGGGCTTATAGTAAAGATGGGGACAATCTTTTTAGCAGGGCCTATAGCAATAGGACAAGGGGTAACTGTTTTAAACTAAAAGAAGGTAGATTTAGATTAGATATAAGGAAGAAATTTTTGACAATGAGGATGGTGAAACGCTGGCACAGGTTGCCCAGAGAGGTGGTAGATGTCCCATTACTGGAAACATTCCAAGTCAGGTTGGACTGGGCTCTGAGCAACCTGATCTAGTTGAAGATGTCCTTGCTCACTGCAGGGGGGATGGACTAGATGACCTTAAAAGGTCCCTTTCAACCAAAATATTTTATGATTCTCTGATTCTCTGATTTTGTGTGAAACCTACCTTTTCAGTGGTGGAGTGCAAAGCTCTTAATAAAGTAAAATAAATCCTAATGACACCATCATAGCAATCTGTAATAGAAAAGGTGAAAAGCATATATGTAAATAACGAGAGATTTTGATACAAATTCTACACATCACAGACTGTTTTTCATCTACAAAAAATTAAGTCTAGACTTGCTCTGAAATGTTTAAAACAGTGACTGAATTTGAACAAACATCTCTGAGGCAGGAATGAAATTTTGCACACTTTTTTTTTGTCAATAACAATCTCAGAACCCACAACTGGTAACTGGTAATTTCCTGAGCTCTTTATTATTACTTGAATTATGTCCTCTCCTTTCCCCAAAGAAATTTAATTAATATTTTCAGGAAATCAATGCAAACTGATGAAAACTTATTCTTCTCAGTTCTTTCAGGCTCCTGTACATTACTCTTTTCTTCAAAAAGTCAGAAACATGTAAAACACAATGTTAAAGTTTCTAACAAATAACAAGGAAAAAGAAAAAAAAAACCTCCTTTAAGGATTTCTTAAGTATTTGTAAGAAATTTCTTTTCAAAATCTTAAAATAATTCTGCTAACATTGTCTCTTATGGTTGAAAGTCTCCACTCTTCTCTTCCCTTACCAAGAGCTGAAATATTTTTGGAATTATTTGGAAATTATTTTTACTGAACAAGAATTTACAGTGAAAAATACAACTAAAATCACCAGAAACAATTGAATTATTCTATTTCATTTCCACCAAAATTGATAGTCCTCCACCTTTTTTTCATGGCTCCTTTCACCTCCTCATTCCTCAAACTATAGATAATAGAATCCAATAAAGGAGTCACCACAGTATAAGAAAGTGAGAGCAACTTATCAATAGATGCAGAGGAGCTGGATTTTATCTGCAAATACATGTATCTTGCTGAGAAGAGTCACAACTAAAAGGTGTGAGGAGCAAGTGGAAAATGCTTTCTGCTGGCTTTCAGCTGATGACATCTTAAAAACTGTGGAAATGATGTGAATATATGAATGATTCGAAAGAATAGCAAAGACAGGAAGTGCAATGTCTTGAATTTCACTTGGGGTAGTGTTACCACAAAACAGTGCCAAGAGGTATTGAATCTCGCAGAATTGGTTTGCAACAAGACCACAGAATGGTAAGCTGAGTGTTATGATGGTGTGTACTAATCCTACAGCAGTCCGGCAAAAGTAAGTTCCAGCATTCAGGTTTTTGCAGACTACTGTTCATAATGATAGTGTAATTCAAGGGGTAGCATATTGCCACATAACAGTCAAATGACATGGCAGTCAAGAGAAAACATTCTACAACTCCAAAGAAAAGGAAGACAAATGTTTGCATTGCACATCCTGTCTTAGGAACACCTATTGTTCCCACCATTAGATTCTCAAGAATCTTTGGGACAATGACTGACAAATAGCAGACATCCAAACAGGACAGCTGAGTGAGGAAGAAATACATGGGGGTGTGAAGGGTGTTATCACCATTTATTATCAGAGCAATTACTGTTTTAGCCATCAAACTGAGGATACAAAGAGGAAATAAGACCACAAAGAGCAAATGATGCAAGTGAGAGACTTCAGGAAAACCGTTAAGTCACTTACTTAACTGAAGTTCACAGGAGTCAACCCTCTGGTAGAACTATTCTCTCTTCATTTTAGGGCTCAGTAGTTGATGAGGTTGTAAACAGCCAGCCAAATTGTCAATCAAAATACAATTGACTGATTGAGTAGGTCAGTTTGAGTTCTGCTCAAATGTATGAGCAGAATTTAGAAATTATCCAGATTTTGAAAAGATCTTCTGAACAGATTATAAAAGTTTTAAAAGAAAATCAGGCATATAATTTAATCTCTTTTTTGGCTGACTTTTCTTCTTTCATAGCATTGCCTTTGAAGTTTGCACATTTACTACTGTCTTCTACGTTTCTTAATATTCTCAGAACTAAGAAATGGTGCTTTTAAGACGTCTTTTGAAAAGTGGATTTGTTCACCTGCCTTCACATATCTAAAATGTAGGCAACTGTTTTTGAGGTATTTGTCTAGACTCTTTTTCAGGTCAATGGCAAGACCTTCTACAGGGTGTTTAAGATCATCCTCAGGTAGATGAGACTAATCATGTTTTAAATTGGACTGTTTCTCCCCTTTGACTGTAAAGGGAGGCTAAAGCAATTGGCCTAGATACATACCTTTTTGTTGTTAACAGCTGATTATTGCCATCCTATTTTGTGGCACAATTGATTTGGTCACCATGTTTTCCACTTTATTGTTACAACTGTTTTTTGGGAACCAGAGGAGCTGGGGGAAGGTAGCAGAACACAAAAATCATTATTTCTGTTTTTTCATCAAGAAGTCAGGAACTTTTTGGAAAGCAAATCAGAGACAACTGCATAGTTTTGATTGGCTAGAGCCACCTTGCAAATATAGTTGTGGACCCTCAGATTTGACTAGTTCCCTAGACATGCCTTATGTTTCAGATCAAAATCCTCTTCAGGCCTACTCAGCAGTGGCAGAGCTGTAGGACAAAGTCACTACATTCAGGTGGAAGAACAGGTAGAGAAAGCCTAGATTTTCCCTGTGGAAGAAAACATCTTCCAACCCACCCTGATGTTTCTAGGGTAATGATCAATAAAAGAGGTGACTGCAATTGTCAGTATGATGATTGTACTGGCTCTGTCTGGGATGGTGTTATTTTCTTCGTAACACCTCCTGTGGCGCTGTGTTTTGTATTTGTGAATAAAATAGTGTTGATAACACACTGACATTTTAGCTGTTGCTGAATATTGCATAATGAAGATTAATTTCATGAGAACCACAAAAAGACAAAGAAAATACGTCTATCTTACTTGGACTAGGATGATAATGAGCCATGATCTGGCTACTAAATTAGTGCAGAGCTCTCTGTTCATGATCAATTTGTACTGCAGCAGGCCAGAGCTGGGCATGTGAAGATCATAGGTCAGGGCAGCCAGAACAAGACATCCCACAGTACAAAGCAAAACCATGAAATTTACCTCGGCAGGACAACCAATGAGAGATACTTCTGTCTTCCATTAGGAAGCTGACCAACATCTTTGGCAGAGGTTCCTTCCTCCAGTAAGGAAATGTTGCTGCAAAAAGAACTACAACATGGAAGAGTCTTTCATTGTCAATGAGACCATTTCCTACAGTGATCATGATGAAGAGGGCCACAAACAGCAAACCTTTGAGGTTAGGCTGTTCAGTAAATCACAACATAACATAAATTCCACAGTGTTACTCCTTTCAACATTTGTGAAGAACATTCTGTCTGGGGGTGGGGGCAAGAGAAAGAGGGAAAAAAAGTACTTATTTAGGTTACCTAAAGCAATTCTTCTATTCCTTTATTATCATTTGTGGTCATGAAGGATGGCATACATCTCCCCTCATCCTGCAGAAATGGATCTGAGAGTCCTGGTAAACAGCAAACTGAACTTGAGTCAACTGGGTGCCTCTGTAGCAAAGGTGGCTGCAACATGGATGAGGGAAAGATTGTGGATACACCTCATCCTGCAGCAGCTTCTGTGACTCATTGTGTAGGGCTCTGTAGAGCAACTTTCCACCTTCGATGTTTGCTTACAAAACGATAGGACCCATCAGTGAACAGGGCATATTTCTTTTTGTTTTTTAACTTTTTTTTATACAGTGGGGCCTTTTCAGCACGCGCCACCACCTAATCTTGCAATATTCTGAAATCTTTACCTTCTGGCCTGTCCATGGGTGATTGGGGTTTCCTATTCAAACCCACTGTATGATCAGTGCAACCCACTTACTCCATGTAGCATCAGTTGCATGATGTGTAGAGGGGACCCTACCTTTGAACATCCAGCCCAGCACTGGCAGTCAGGGTGCCAAGAGGACCTGTGCTTCAGTACCAATCACTTCCAAAGCAGCTCAAACTCCTTCATATGCTGCCAATATTTCTTTTTCTGTTGGGGTATAGAGGGCCTTGGATTGTCTGTATCCCCGACTCCAACCTCAAATGTCCCTGGTGCTTTCTGAAACTTGGTGGGACAAATCCCACAACTGGACTGCAGCTATCAATGGCCCCAGGCTGTTCAGAAAGGACAGGCAAGGAAGGAAGGGCGGAGGCATTGCCCTCTACATCAAGACATCAAGAAATGGACAGAGTGCTGTCGCAAATGAGTAATTTAGGCTGCTTGAAGAATCACCACTAAAGATATCAGAAAGTGAATGATTTTAATATAAATTTGTACAAAGCGTGACTTAACAGAATTCAATGGCAAGGTCTACTCTATTACTTATTCAACATGGAAAAGGTAAACAAAGAGGAACCAAATTCCAATTAGATTGGAATTATTTACTTGTGGATTGAATTGGGTTAATGTAGGTTATGTGTATATTGAGGAGAGAAAGTAGAGGAGACTCTCCCATTGAGTCACGAGATTCAGAGGGGACTGAAATCCACCCCTAGTCCCAGACTTGGTCAACTGTTTATGTCTAAGGATTGGGAAAAGGGAAAGAAAATGAGGGAGACCCTCCCGTTGAGTCATGAGGTTAAGAGTGGACCAAAAGCCACCCTTAGTCCCAGACCTGGTCAATGGTTTATGACTAAAGGAATAAACTGTCGGGGATTCTGGTGTAGTGATATAGTCTATGACTTTGTGCTTGATGTAAATTAAAGAAGGCAATTTATCTAATACAAAATAGCAGTAATCATATTCAGTAACACTATTGAGATAAATCACAGTATCAAATCTTATAAAACTTAGCAACATAATCAATGTAAACTTACTAGGAGTCCTTAATCACACACAGATAGGTGTAGAGATAGAGACACATAAAGAGATATAGAGAAAAGGGACAGGTATGTACAAAGGTACCTATTAAATATCCCCCTCAAATCTGGTCAAATACTCAAATCGAATGCTTTGCATCGCTCAACTGGTGAACAGTTGAGTCTCTGACTTGATCACAAACTTGAGGGTTCACAGGCTCTGAGAGGTGTCCCACTCAGAGGGAGGTGCTGGTCACAGCCTGCTTTGGCTGGCTCACTTGGGACCACTATTTATAGGACTACGAGGTGATTTACTTTAGGCATCAGTGAATTTCCACAATCTAGGCAGGTGATTTCGCAAGGTTTAACGGTACCGCTGCCAGGATTGTCAGGAGGTAATTGATTAGTTAGAGACTGGCAAGGCTGAATCAAGACCTGCTGCTCAAACTAAAGAGAAAGAAGGAAATACACAGGAAGTAGAAGCAGGGACAGGTATCCTGGGATGAGTATAAGGACAGTGCCTGGTTGTGTAGGGATTGGAAAAGTCATGGCAGTCAGATGAAGTTCCTGGAGGCTGGAAAACGGGAGACATTGCATCGATTTTTAAAAAGGGTAGCAAGGAGGACCCTGGGAACTACTGACATGTCGGTTTCACCTCTGTGCCCGGGAAGATCATGGAAGAGATCCTCCTAGAAGCTATGCTAAGGCACATGGAGGACAGGGAGGTGATGCGAGACAGCCAGCATGGCTTCACCAAGGGAAACTCCTGCCTGACCAACATAATAGTCTTCTGTGATGGAGTGACCACAACATTGGACAAGGGAAGAGCTGCAGATGGCGCCTATCTGGACTTCTGTAAGGTTTTTGACATGGTTCCCCACAACATCTTTCTCTCTAAATTGGAGAGATATAGATTTGGTGGGTGGACTGTTGGGTGTGTGAAATATGTTCATCTGATTC
>NW_010565426.1:549-1522 GCF_000687285.1 Phaethon lepturus | reverse complement strand
TGTGGGTGCCGAGTCGGGCAGTGAAACCAGCACTTCCTTCAAAGGGTGAGACTGAAGCCACAGATGAATGAACCCTGAAGAAATAAGAAGGGACCAAATTCGCTGTAAAAGCTGTTTTCAGTGTACACCATGGATACTCTGTCAATGTTATCGATGTGAAAGAAAACGGTGGGTTCGAGCTCATCGTGCAAATAGGTGGTGCGAACATTGCTTTTTACAGGAGTCTGAACTGACAAGAGTACTGGTTATAACAGGGCACGAAGTGGCAGATACCCCCTCCTATTTTCGTAGTTGTAATCAATGGGTGAACCTCTTGGAAAAACAATCCCATTATCTCATTCTGTTGGGAATTGAATGTAAGCATAGTAACCTGGTCCCAGAAATTTGGGAAGTAGACCCCGAAGATTGGGACACATTTAAAGCTTATTGTGCAAAACGCTTTGCTTAGAAGCAGAGGCAAAAATGCAAACGATGTTAAGATACTTAGTAGTAGCAACTTGTATTTCAGTGATTATCGCTATCTATAGAATTGAGCCCCATCAAAATATGTGGATTACCTGGGCCAACCAGTCAGGTGTTGCTGACTTTTGTATTAGTACGCAATCGGCCGAGAACCCCTTCCGAACTTGTTTGATTGGCGTCCCCATATTAAACCTGGAAAACCTCGTTAAAAGTACCTTTGAAAGCTGGTGGAATGGTACCAGGCTGCAGTTGACATTTAAAAGCACTGGAGAATGCTTAAAGCAAGGAACATACACTTGGCCTTCTTGTAATGCATCACATTGGCAGAAGAGCTTTACTGCAGGTCTCGATCATTCTTCTCGTGTCCCACTCCAGGAGTTGGATTTGTTAGGAAGCGTTGCTCCTTCACAATTGAGTAATGTGTCTCACATGCTCAACTGTGCAGACAGGATGAGTCAGTTGTGGCCTGTTAACGGGACAGGGTCGATAAGCTTTGGGACACCAACCTATA
>NW_010565426.1:0-239 GCF_000687285.1 Phaethon lepturus | reverse complement strand
TGCCCAGATAGTGGCTTCGGCCATTGCAACCTCTTTTCTTTTTCCTGGCGGCATGGCTGCCCTTAATGCTAGAAATCTGCGAGCGTTATCATATTGGGGCCTAAAGCAATTTAATCTAATCTCAGAAATGACAGGTGAACTAGTTACTG
This sequence comes from Phaethon lepturus, assembly GCF_000687285.1. Lineage (NCBI taxonomy): Eukaryota > Metazoa > Chordata > Aves > Phaethontiformes > Phaethontidae > Phaethon > Phaethon lepturus. The sequence continues at coordinate 90 of NW_010565426.1, read as the reverse complement.
ATGTAGATAGTGTTAGACATGCTACACTGCAAAACAGAGCTGCAACTGATTTTTTACTACTTGCGCAAGGGCATGGATGTGATGAGTTTG
>NW_010565425.1:18143-44050 GCF_000687285.1 Phaethon lepturus | reverse complement strand
TTCCTCCTGGATTATGAGGAGTATATTGTATCCATTATTTCTCTTTGTGTGCTTTTCATAAACATATACTACAGTAAATCCTACTGAGCAATCTTTTTATAAACAAATTGGGAAAAAAAAAATCAATGTTTGTGATTTTAACTACTATTTTTTCATTTTTTTTGTGTGTGTTTCAAGAAAATTTGTTGGGAGATAATAAATGACATTTATTTTATACAGAGGCAGAATAATTAACATAATAACAGAGTCATCACATAAGCTCACAAACCAAGAATCAGAGCTTGGAGCAAAACTTTATCAGTGATTATCCAAGCCTTGAATAAGTATAAAAACAAGGTATTATTTATTGTCTTTTGGAGGAATAGCTACAAGTTAAGCATTCTAATATACCCCACAGTTTTTACAGCTCTGTTTTGCAACTCTTTATTCTATTTAGCAGTAACATAATTCTTACCATATTGTAAGGTGGTAATGTTTCAGTCTATCATTACCATTTTGCTAAAGACAGATAATTTCATTTTGTCTGGTCTGTCTTTTATTAATAACTAGTACTTGAAATGAAATATTTACCTGAGAGTTAAATAAGTTTGTAAAAATAAAAAAGACTAATGTTAAATGTTTTTAGGTAGCAATGTACTGGAAATCACAATGTGAAAAAAAAAAAGTAATTCACAAGTTTCTTTTAAACCTGTACTCTGCTTCTTTTGAACAACTTAATTACAAATAACACAGTTTAGTGTACCACATAGTGGCAATGTTTCAAAATACCACTATGTGGAGGGAGATGCCCTGTCGGTATGTGCTTGCATTGTGTCCTATAATATCATAAAATACATACAGGCATTAAAAGAGACAACGGATAGGGCTTAAGTTGGTTTATTATACAGATGCAAGGAATGCAGTTGCAGAAGTATCTTAGAGGAATAATTCCCATAGGAAAACAGTTTTTCTAATTTCCCAATCGATATCTGTGACTCAAATGCCAAAAAGAGTGGTGGCTGCTTCCTTAGTAGACTAGTGTGGTACAAAGCTGTAACAATAGAGAAATAACATTAGTGTTTCAAAAGTAGTTTCTAAAACTGAAAAAGATGAAAGCTTGACTGAATTTAGGCCTAAATGCATGACCAGTAGTCAATATGAAGTCATTTAGGCTGGAAAAGACCCTTAAGATCGAGTCCAACTGTTAACCTAACACTACAAAATGTCGACCATCACATCTATCATTCTCTACATATGTTTTTTACACAGTGCTTAAAAGACCAAAAATTCAGTTTACTACAAACTGTGATTTTAGGTTGAAAGGAAGGTAGTATCTAGGACAACAGACTTAATTTCCTTCAAATTTCCAAGAAAAAATAAGCGATGGACAGATTGCCAGCGAATTAATGTTTCTTCAGTTTTCACTGCAAACTTAACTAATAAACATAAACACTTTTTACTTACCAGGAAGGAAGTAGTCAGAGGGTAGTTTCCTCTTGGTTCTGTAATAAGCAGAAAGTGGTGAATAATAGTAGTTCAGTAATCAACAACATAAATAAAACTGCAAATTAGTTGTTGAAAGTTGCTTCATATGACTGCAACATTGACAATGCAAGGAATGATTTTTGCTCTTTTCAACAATGATTCCATTGAAAAGCATTCAGAAGAACTGTCAGCCAGTGTTCCTTCAACCTGAATTTTTTTCACACAAAAAACCAGAAATTGAAGTTCATGCACTGAAATGTAGAAACTTAATATCAATCCAGTATGCTGGCTTGTGCCCAGGTAGGCACCAGGGAAGCACAGAAAGAGAGAGTTTCCTTTTGTGGAATTAAAGAGAAGTGTCGTAAGATATCAACAGAAAGAAAAAGAGGACCATGTGCTTGAAAACAAAGATATCTTAATATTTTTTTTTTATGTCATGTTAGAAGATGGAAATAAACAGAAAGGAAACCAAAAGCAGCAGAAAGTTATGGGGTGAGATAGATGGTACAGAAAAAAAATACTGAGTCAAAAGATAATCAATAAGTATGTAGAAGAGAAAAGACAAAAAAATACATGTCCAATATCAACTGGTTGTGTGGAGAAATATGTGTTAGGATTACATTGTTCTTTTTTCCCCCAAAAAAACTGTTTTTGCAGTTCCATGATGCCATCTTTACTTCCATTTAGCTTTCTTAATATAAACATTTCCTCTCACAGAAAGAAATATACATAGAAAATTTGAAAAGCAGGCTTCAAATCCATAAAAAAAATTCAAAATCAGATGATAAATACAAGGAATATGTTTTAAAAATAATTGGATTTGTCATTTTAGAGTGATAATTTTCTGAGATTTGGTACAAGGTTTTTGAATACTTGATGTTGGAAATGTATTTGCCTGAAATGAATATCTGATGATTTGCTTACCAAAAACAATCAAAAAAAAAGGTGTCATTTAACTTCACCCCATTTTAATAAGGCCATATGATGATCATCTGTGCAAAATGAAGACAAGAAAGGAAGATCTGCACAGTAACAGAGAAGTGACAAAAACAAAGTTGGGGAGGGGAATGGAAGGAGGCAGGTTTTTCCAGTCTTGTGCAACTTTTTTCTTCACTGTGAGTACAATTCTGATGTTGCCTCAGTACATTTTCTGTAAATAACATTACACACTTTTTATACAATTCAACAGCTCTAGTTGCCACACTTCCTTTCTTTTGGAGTCTATAACAAAGCACGGCATGGAAAGATATTTTCCATTGCTCTCCAATGATACTGTCAGTGTATTTATGTAACACATCAGTCTTCATGTGCACTGTGTTACCAATAAGGTAAATGAATACATTATCTTAGTTGTGGGTAGAAAAAAGGAAGCAGAGAAATAGTGGGAGTGAACACACTAATCAGTCAATGGGGGGAAAAATATGCAAATTATCCTGAGTATTTCTGCATAGTTTACAAAAGCGACTCTAGCAAAGTTTGTTTCTCCCTCCCCTAGATTTTATTCTGAAAGTTGTCGCAACTTACGTTTCACTCTCGTGCTCCTCTGTGAAAGCTTATGTCTGCCATGGATTTTACAGCACAGACTGGAGAAAGAATTACTTCTGAGAATCACAGAAGCTTCACCCTGCAGGGTTCTAGAAGTTCTTAATTTAAACTATGAATCACTTTGCCAAAACTGAAAGAGAGAGACTCCTGAAGTGGCATCTTCTGGGTGTAATTCTGCCTTTAGTTCTGTACTACATAATTCAGACATTTGGAACAATTTAAGCATGTGAATTGCTGATGGTGGCCACTGCACTTAAAACGATTCTTGATTATTCCATCAGACTAAAGGAAACACAATTTTCTACCTTAAAGTCTTCATTTTAATGGTAGATCCCCTTTAAAAATGATGAAATCTGATGCCCCAAATTAGCATAGTCGAGGTTTTGACTGGGTTTGTTTTTTCTTCTTCTTTCCCCCCACTATTTACAAAGGTAAATATGGAGGCAGTATTGTGGTGGAAATAGATACGTTTTGGACGGTAAAGTTATTCTTAAGAAGGATCCCAGATAAAGATATTGAAATACAAAGTGGGAATTATACACTCTTGTAACCACTGAATGCTTTTTCATGTCTTATGTTGTAGTAGTCATGTATGACTAGCTTCATGAATCATATCGTTGGTAACAAATTATCTAATTTTATCTGTCACTTCATGATATGTTACAAGATACTTACTTAAATATATACTACAGTGTACAGTGATGTACAATGAAAATACATCTCATTTTTGAATATAGGTGTTTATCTTTTCAAAAGTATTATTTAAGTGAATTGAGGAAATTAATTAGTCATGGAAAGCCATTTTCTTGCAAAGATGAAGAGGAATCTGTTTGTCAGAGGAAACATTTCTTTCATTGTTTTTTTCATCATTAGGAAACATGAAAATTCCACACAGCCCTTCAAGTAATTTCTTTCATGAAATATAGTATCTTTAAGACTTAAAAACTTACATTAGAGAGCTTTTCATAAACCTGTTACAAATATTTCAGTAGTTTAATGTCAACACTTTCTCTTGATGGGGCTATTTATTCTTTTTAAATAAATAATAACATTTGTATAAGTCAATGCCTACTACAGATTTTGACAGGGCATTATGTTTTATTTTGGCAATGACTGTAACTAGATTTCCAAAAGGCTGAAATACTTATCATACAGCTGCAATGATCCCTGTGGAAAAATAAAGGAAAAAAAATCTTCCTGTATTCCGGAAAAGAAAAAGTAGTTGGTGTAATATGCTGTTTAAACTTATTACCTTTACAGGCAATATATACATACATTTAGTAAAATATTTTTGACGTGAATGAGAACTAAGGGGGAAAACACTTGTGTTGATTTTGGCTGGGTTAGAGTTAATTTTCTTCATAGTAGCTACTATGGGGCTGTGTTTTGGCTTTGTGCTGAAAAGAGTGTTGATAATAGAGATGATTTCATTATTCCTGAGCAGTTCTTAAGCAGAGCCAAGGCCTTTTCTGCTCCTCACACCACCCCACCAGCGAGTAGGCTGGGGGTGCACAGGAAGTTGGGAAGCTGAGACAGCTGAACCCCAACTGACCAAAGGGATATTCCAGGCCATATGACATCATGCTCAGCATATAAAGCTGGAGGAAGAAGGAGGAAGGGGGGAACGTTCGTCTCTCCTCCCAAGTAACCGCTATGCATGATGGAGCCCTGCTTTCCTGGAGATGGCCTGGAACATCTGCCTGCTGATGGGAAGCAGAGAATGAATTTCTTGTTTTGCTTTGCTTGTTTGTGTGGCTTTTGTTTTACCTGTTAAACTGTCTTTTTCTCAACCCTCAAGTTTTCTCACTTTCACTCTTCAAATTCTCTCCCCCATCCTACTCTGGGGGGAGTGATCAAGCGGCTGTGTGGTGTTTAGTTGCCAGATGGAGATAAGCCATGCCACATACAAACCCCCAACCCTAAGACCCCCCAAAACCCCAAACAAAACAAAAATCACTTTTTTTTTTTAACCCAGAATCATAGACCCCCCTTCTCTCCAGGACCATCTCCTATCGAACTCTTGCAAGCAGGTCCCGGAACACGTTAATGTCTTCTCTCATCGTCCAGGGCTGTGATCCTGCTATTTACCTTTTTCCTTTCTCTCAGGGTTCTGAACTGAGGCTTTTGAAGCTGCAGGGTTTTAGCGAAGATCCTGTCAATCTCTGTAGCACCAGAGATGAAACAGTCTGCTGATCTCCTTCAGCTCCGCTATTTGGCAACACAAGTAGTCCACCAGTATGCACACCGCTTGCAGACAAGAAATATTCCTTCCTGCCCCATCAAGAAGCCACAGACATTCCCTACAGCTCTAGTGCTGTATAACTGTGTCATCCCCCAGAGACTTGGTCTGGGTCAAAGCCTTTGATGTTACAGGGACAGCTCTCCAGCAGCTGCTTGTGCAGTATCTCATCACCATCACTGGGTATGCAAAACTGCCCTCAGCAGAGCTCCTGACTTCTTTCTGCACAGAAGGCGACTCCCACGAGCTCTACTCAGGACCTGCCCTCATACAGCCATCTCCCTTGCACCTGCTGCAAGGGCACCTGACCATTCGTCACCAGGGGTCAGCCTGGACAAAACCTGACCCTTTTGGTCAAGGACAGCTCACAGAGCTTGTTAGAAGCTTCTAGAGCTTGGCAGTCTCAGCCCCTCATGGTGACCCTTTCCCATCAGCAGCAGGCAGCCTGATGTCCCTCAGAGACTTCCCACAGTCCAAGTGATCTTGGACAAAGTTCCCAGGAGATCTAGATGATTATGAAGCAGAGCGCAGGGCTCAGGAACTACAACATAAACTGCTGCGTCTGCTGGTTTAACTGCCTTAATTACCTTAAATTTAGGACAAGGATATATAATGATCATAGAGATAAGATATGATTCCTGGAATGGGCTGCAGAGAAGTGTCATTATTTTTAGAAAACAGTGCTGGAAACTTAGCTGATGATTTACAAGCCTTATTAGATATTTTTGGTTTTATATCTTGTGGACTGAAACTTAATTAAAAAATAACAAATATTGTTATTCACATTGTTGCTGCAACATGTAAGTATCTAACAGAATTAAATGTCTAGTGTGAGATGATGATGATTAGTTTGGGAAATTCTAATGAAATTATCATTAAAATAAAGATTCTTATCCATTTCCTGCCTATAGATGAGCAGTATCAGATTAAACAATTAGCTATTTATATAGTATACAGCTCAGATCATAATCTCTAAATGGTGTTTGGAGCCTAAGCTCTAATGAGATGACATGTTAAATCTCATAACGCATTGTACAGTTAGGGAAAAACAACGAACATACACACAAAAGTGACACTGGAAAAGCAGTCAGGGGACAACTGTTCCAAAAAGCTTAACATCACTGTTTAGTCTCATGAAGAAGAATCACCCTCCATGTAACTGGATAAATGTTCTTTATTTTATTTTATTTTAAAAATTGTGCATTATAAGTGCAAAGGCAGTAACAGAAGTTAGGTAGGATGTAATTACCACTGGAAAAATAAATATACTAACCTTAAGCCTAACATACTAAGGTGGCCTGCAAGGCTGTATAAATTAGCCAGGAAAAATAAAAGATTCTTTGTAATATACTATGTTGGTATGCAAAAAGAAGATATAGAACAGGTTATATTTAAAATAAAATATCTAGTGGTTGTTGTTAAAGTAATCACAAAATACACTTGGAACCACTGCTACGTTCTCTCCTGACATTACTTCATTGACTTCAAATGGAGCTAGGCCAGCAGAGAATTTGCTTCTTACAATTCTTATAATGTAAGGTGAGAATTAATTCCTGCAATACTGGTTACCAGACAGATCAATTTTCAGCTTGTATATTCCTTAAAACATGTCCCTAAAGACCAGAAGACAAGTACTAAACACAACTACATAAACTTAATATGTAAAATGTAATTTTGAATTTCTAGATGTAATTCAATTGAAAGCTGAAGTGCAATTACTTAGTGGCTTTAAGAATGTTGTATCAATCTGAAAGATAAATAATTTTATCTCTACAACACTTTACTTTTTCCAGGTGTTTCACAATGGATTGTATCTAGTAATTTAAACATCGCTTGATAAGTTATTGTTTGGTTGGTTTGTTTTTTCTTTAGATATGGCATTAATCTTCCTTTTTTTCTTCTCCAGTACAGACACAGAATTTTTATGACAGAACTTCGAACAGTCCTATGGCTCAACAACAAAAATTAACTAAGCCCCTTACAGAGTACTTTTCTTAGCACAGACCTCCCAGCTCCAGAAATGCAAATTATTCCATACAGAAAGCATTGCCTTAAATGCTATCTGAATCATAAATAAAAAACTATTAATGCCTGCCATAGATATCTAAAGTCAATAAGCTCTCCCTGATCAGCCCCTATGCTTGCGCAGGTTAAACTTCTGATATGCCTGTACGCTCCCCACTTGCTCCTGCCAAAGTCTTTTCTGACTCACACAGGCAGGTACGTCCTTCTAAATCTTCAGGAGTCCTATCTGACAGATATTGTTTAAAGTCTAACAAAGTTATCAGAATATTGATTTCACTGAAACAGACCTGACACATTGGGATTAATTCAGTTATATAAATATAGTAACTAGTGGCATGTGAGATCCCCTTGGTTGTCCTATCTGGCCTGTAGCTGCCATTCTAGAAGGATACAGATCTCCCAGAGGCTGTGAAATTCCGTGAACAACATGAGATGTCTCTGATGATCTAATGCATCTCAAATGATGCTAGGTACCTATTTGTAAACAACTAAATCATGCACATGATGACATTATAGTTCATGTACCTGTACATGTAATTAAATCTTTGATTCTAGGCCTGCCTGTCTTGGTCTAATTGTCCTTGCTACCCTATCCCAAAAACAGGCTGGTAGATAACGAGGTCTCATAAATAAGTGTGCTCTCCATCCCATCTCCTTTTGCTGAATGAAAGAGATCAAAGAAATCATATCTCAGGTCTAATATTTAGCAGTGATATGAAATTAAGAGTTTCTGACCTCTGAAAATGTTATACACTTTATTTTAAATACATTTTTGATAAAACAATGAAATGTTGAAAATGACCACGGTGTCATGGTATCTCCTTTGTTACTTTTTTGAGAGTTCAGTCTCAACAGTCTCTATTTATGCCACATCCCCTCATCCTCCTCTACCTTTTGCATTTGGTATCCACAGAATTCATACTATAGTGTTTAGCCCAGTACACAGAGAGATCTAATTTTTCACTTTCATGCAAGAGCCTATTCCCAGACAGATGTGTGATAACCCTCATATTGGCTATTTCTATCATATATGCCTTTTCTATCACCTTCAGAAGTATTTCATTCTGTCTATCAACTATAAAGGTGTGGTGGGTTAACCCTGCATGGATGCCACGTGTCCACCAAGCCACTATGTCATTCCCCTACCTGAACTGGATGTGGGGAGAAAAAACATGATGAAAGGCTCATGGGTCAAGGTAAGGATAAGGAGGGATCACTCACCAATTGCTATCATGGGCAAAACAGACTGGACTAGGGGTTATAAATTTAATTTATTACCAATAAATTGCAGTAGGGTAATGAGAAATAAAACCAAATCTTAAAACACCTTCCTCCCACCCCTTCCTTCTGCCCAATTTTCTCTACCTCCTCCTCTCCAAGTGGCACAGGGGGATGGGGAATGGAGGTTGTGGTCAGTTCATCACACCTTGTCTCTGACGCTCCTTCCTCCTCACAACAGTTCCCCTGCTCCAGCATGGGGTCCCTCCCATGGGAAACAGTCCTTCACAAACTTCTCCAACGTGAGGCCTTCCCATGGGATGCAGTTCTTCATGAACTGTTCCAGAATGGATCTTTTCCACAGGGTGCACTCCTTCAGGAACAGACTGCTCCAGCGTGGGACCCCCACAGGGTCACAGGTCCTGCCAGGAGCCTGCTCCAGTGCAGGCTTTCCATGGAGTCACATCTTCCTTCAGGCACATCCACCTGCTCTGGTGTGGGGTCCTCCATGGGCTGCAGGTGGATATCTGCTCTACCAGCGGTGCTCCATGGGCTGCAGGGGGACAGCCTGCCTCACCATCGTCTTCACCACAGGCTTCAGAGGAATCTCTGCTCCAGTGCCTGGAGCACCTCCTCCCTCTCCTTCCTCAATGGCCTTGGTTTCTACAGAGTTGTTTCTCTCACATATTCTCACTCCTCTCTCTGACTGCAATTGCCACATGCCCTTTTTTTCCCCTTCTTAACTCTCTTCCCCCAGAGGTGCTACCACTGTTGCTGACGGGCTCGGTCTTGGCCAGTGGTGGGGCCTTCTTGGAGCTGCTGGCATTGGGTCTATCAGACTTAGGGGAAGCTTCTAGCAGCTTCTCACAGAAGCCACCCCTGTAGCCCTGCCTGCTATCAAAACCTTACCATGCAAACCCAATACAAAAGGGAATCTCCTTTTTACCTAGGCCTCTAATTTTGGACTCCAGCTATGACAATGTGGTTCTTGCTATTAGAAAATTGCCTAGGAAATACTTAGCAAAGGCTGTACATATGAGTCCAGCATCTGTGAAAAAATGTTACCTTATAGCAATTAACAGACATGCCAATAATTAATAACAGTAGTAGTAGTAGTGATAGTAGTAGTAATAATAACAAAAACAACAACAACAACAACAATAATAAATGCCTGAAACCTGGAATTAAGAGTTCAAAGCAGAATTCAGCTGCCCAGTAAACATTTAAGGATGTAACAGTAAATGCTTTGCTCCAGGGAGGCTTCCATTCTTCCTTAAAATCTGTTCAGTTCTTGTTTCTCGGTACTTTGTTGAGCTACTGTGTTCACACACCATTATGTTTGCTCCCTGCAGATAGTTTTGATTGGGAAAGATCTCAATATGTGGCTACTTCCAAACTTCCTCAGTGCTCTAGACAAGATAAAGACTCTACTTCTTTTTTTCTTCCTTTTTTTTTTTTGCTTCCTTTTTTTTTTCTGTGAAAATGACATCAGAAGGCTGGAGTATCAGGTTTGCAGCTTACAGAAAGTAGGGTGATAACTCAACACTATTGAAAAATTATGTAAAAATTATAGGCAAAATAGCTTATAAAAAGAATACATTATTTTTGCACATTATTTATAGCTTTAATTAGAAAGTCAAATGCTTGAGGATTCACTGAAATAAATCTTCAGCCAAATTGTTTTTGTTGGAGGATGTGAACAACTCTAACTCTTAATTAAATTCACATAGATTTTTTGTTGGTTTGGTGTGCCATGTGTTACTCCTTCCCTGCCCCCCAAGTTATTTCTTTTTCTAGTTATGTTAAAAGAGACACTGGGACTTATAACTACTGAATATTCCCTGGCTGAAGGGAAATGGTTACACCCCTGAGTTTTGTTGGTTGGTAGTAGAACAGTGGATTGAATTATTGTGGCTGCTAAAGACTGTTTGGTCTCATTTTCAGTTCTTTATATTATTATGGCTGTTTTACTATCATGAAACAGTTCAATATTGTCATTACTTAAGGTGTTAAATGCCACTTTATTGTATTAACAATACCAAAACTCAGATTCCAGGTAAACTACTTTGTTGAATTATTTTATATGTTTCTCTACTTTACCTATTTTACCTATGTTTTTTTTCACTAATTCTTTAAACAGCCCCCAAAACAAAACAAAGAACCATAAAAAACAGTGTTTTGCAGGTGAAAGCCTAAGTTAGAGGAAGAAACAATACTTGCTTTCCTGCAGCATATTTATTGTCCAGCTGTGTAATAATGTGCAATCTCTTTCCATGACCACAAGTTCACTAATATTCATGCTGTCATGTCTTAACAGGGTATAGAGTAAAGCTAATCACTTATAACTGTTATTTTAATGGTATGAATCATGTCATAATTAAAAATAAAACTTGTTTTCCTTATAAATTTTAGATTTGAGCTTTTTGCTTTATACAAAAGTTAGTGGCGGCTTTTTTTCTCTGCATTTCCCCACACAGTTTTCAATATCAAGTTTTGCCACTGATTGAATAAAAAAGAATTCCTGCTATTGGTAAAGGAATGTCATAAAACTAAGCTTATGAGGAGAGGCACTCAGGTTGTTGGAATTTCATGATGAATTTTTAATATGTTTCTGTTTAGATAATTTCATAGGTATTATTAGCTATAAGTAAAATTTCTGAAGAAAACCTTAACTAATTTTGTAAAAAGCAGTCAGAACAATTGATCAAGCCAAGACTAGTTAAATATCTCAATACCTACATGAAAATATGAATTGCTGCCAGGTGTGGATATGATAGGATATATCTCTATTTCTATCATCTCTGTCTCTATCTCTATCTCTATCTATCTCTACTTCTTTGAAAATCTTTCCTGATTAACCAAGTATTAGTTAGGTAATTCTGATTTTTAAAACAAGATCTATCAGTATAGATATACAGTATTTAGAGTAGATATTAGGAAAAACTTCTTTACTGAGTGATTAAATATTGGAATAGGCTGCCCAGGGAAGGGGTAGAGTCACCATCGCTGGAAGTTATGGTAACACCAAAAAATGTGTAGACATGGCACTTCGGGGTATGGTTTAGTGGGCTTGGTGGTATTGGGTTGAGGGCTGGACTTGACGATCTTAAAGGTCTTTTCCAACCTTAATGATTCTGTGATTTTGTGAGTATTAAACTATGAATTAGAAGAAGATAACATAATTTATTCCTTCCTAATCATTTCTGACCTAAATAAAGGTTTCTATAACGCTTTTCCTCCCAATGAATCAATTAGATGATACTCAAACATAAGTAGATGATAGATAAATAGATAGATATTTTAGATTATATCTCTACTCTTTAACCAAAGCTCCCCAAATGAATGAAAATTGCTTATTTGGAAAGTATATTCATAATTATATTGTTGTTTCTTTGGCAGTAGTTACAAGCTGAAAACTGTGTAATTAATCATAAATAAAGAGACATTAGGGGCTAGGTGGAAAAAATCTTGGTATCTATAGTACAATTTCTGGTGAAGTTAAGACACCTAAACCCAAAAATTCTGAATGAAAATACTTCACTCATTCAGTCTCTTCTCTTGAAATTAGGTCTTTCCTGAGATCAATTATCCAAGAGACCTGATGCCAGAAGCACTTAGCTACCATGCATAATACTTAAGCTGATCATATCCCTAAAACATAGAGTTGAGATCACTTATATAACCAAAAGTCTATATAATAATGTACCTTGTTTCTAGATGGTTGGAGTGCTAGGAGCCAAAAAGTGACAATCTCTCTGCAACATTTTTCCTTCTCAGCCACCAGCTGGAATAAGGATGTGTATTGAGGGACTCTTTCTGGAAGCCCTGCTAGTGTGCAGAAAAGGGTGTAAGGGTCTTGGAGGCAAAAAAGAGATTCTGACCTAGAGCCCTGTGACTCAGGGTCTGAGTTCTGAATTTTGTTCTAGAAGTCAACATGCCTGAAGGTTGGGTTAAGACAACTAAAATCCTTTATTTAGTATAAAAATTGTACAATCTTATAGTTTAATTCTTTATGTATATATGAATAGAGATATATTTGTTGACAATTAAAATATTGGAATATTTAAAAAGACATTTCTGTTTACATTTAATTGACTAAGTAAATTAAATTGTATTTAACTGACTGTGTAGCTTAGCTCTTTAGACAGTTGTATGCAAGACAGGTGGAGACATTTGCTAGAGTAAAATGGCCATGCTCTTTCTGTATGTTTGTTCACTTCTGGAATTCTGGTTAATGTCAAGATATTCCACAACTCTTCTTCTTTTGACGAAATACCATCAGTTAAAGATCTTATACTTTAACATATATTGGCAAGTGTCCTCTCAGTCAAGAGTATAATTTCTCCTTGCCATCTCTAGCAAAGTCTAACACAGCTGGAAAAGGGAGTTCACAACTAATTCACAGAAAGTTGCTCTGATGTGATTTTAAGAGTGTTTATGCTACATTTAAGTCACAGAAAATCAAAACAGTATACCTGTCATGTTTGAGTGCACCCATAAATAGAATTCTGTTCTAGTAGAACTAATTGGTACAAGTGTTAGCTTGTTAGAAAAGCTGGTACAACATATTCTTAATGACCAAGGATTGTGGAACTCAAGCAGAAGAAATCATATGTAGTATCTGAAAAAAGAAGAAAAGTATTTTGCCTCTTACAGTTTCCTTCAAGACATTATCACTGAATAAGATGCCACCTAATTGTTCTTTAATACTTTTTCACACTTTTCCTCATCTATTTGTGCCTCTACAGGATGGTCACGTGGTTTGTAGATCCTGAGGTGAAGTTTCCCTTTCTGAGATGAAATTCTCAAATCAAAGCTAACCACATAAAATCTATATATGATGAGGGTAGAGAATTAAGTGTCCCCAACAGATGGTTTTCTTCTGCTACATAGATTAACCATTAAGAAACATAAAAGAACATTTTGTTGTCCTAAATTCTGCCTTTCTTCAGAGCTTGCTGGTGTCATGTTACCCTGTAGTAGTTTTCTATATGGCCTCACGAATAAGGAGATGTTGCTTAAAATCGTAAGGGTAAGGCAAATGTTAATGTACAGCTTCCAACGTTCGTGTGTTTGACATGGTTTTTCTACTGCATGATGTATGGCAGTAATTGCTCCTTTGGTTCTGTGTAAAAAAGAGAATAAACCAATTATCCATAAAAAATGATTAAGATAATGTCAAGATAAATCCTAATCCTGCACTCATGTCTAATTTAGGGCTCTAGAAGATATACAAATTCTGGAGATAATTTGAGCAAACCCTTTTTCATACTTTTAAAATATTATTGTGCTGATTTTGGCTGGGATAGAGTTAATTTTCTTCATAGTAACTAGTATGGGGCTGTGTTTTGGATTTGTGCTGAAAACAGTGTTGATAATACAGCGATGGTTTCATTATTCTTGAGCAGCGCTTACAGAGAGTCAAAGTCTTTTCTGCTTCTCACCCCACCCCACCAGTGAGTAGTCTGGGAGTGCACAAGAAGTTCAGAGGAGACACAGCCGCGACAGCTAACCCCAACAAACCAGAGGGATATTCCATACCGTATGACATTATGCTCAGCATGTAAAGCCGAGGGTAGAAAAAAGAAGGGGGGGACGTTCAGAGTTAAAGAGTTTGTCTTCCCAAGTAACAACTATGCATGATGGAGCCCTGCTTGGAAAGCAGTGAATGAATTCCTTGCTTTGCTTGTGTGTGCAGCTTTTTTTTTACTTATTAAACTGTCTTTATCTCAACCCATGAGTTTTTTCACTTTTACCCTTTCAGTTCTCTCCCCCATCCCACCTTGGGGGAGTGAGTGAGCAGCTGTGTGGTGCTTAGTTATCAGCTGATGTTAAGCCACAACAACTATCGTATAGTTTAGTCCTCCTTCTTCACTGTTAGGAACTCCATTTGTATTTTTTTTTTTTTTTCTCCTATGGCTCTCAACAGGTAGAGCTCTCAGTCATGATTTCTAGGTTACAGAAGTAGTACAAACTCATGCTTTCCTTTCCAAGTTATCTCTAAATGCATGTAAGTTAATAACAAGATGAGCAACTTGTTTCAAAATTGTCTCTGAAATGTTTTTATTTGTGACTTCTGGAAAGCATTTATCTTATAGCTAAATGTTAAAGAAAAAAGTATAAAAAATTAATATTATGTAAAGCAAAATCAATACGCTTAGTTATGTTTTTCTTTCCTTCTTTAGTAACTACTTACAGACTATGAGCTCAAGTAGTATATGCACACAATCTGAGGAAATGTCAGTTCATTATCTTCATTGATATCAGCCCATTTTATATAAATTTATAATTTTTAATAACTTTCAAAATATAATTATATGGCTATTGCTAGATATGAAACTTATTAATGGTTTTATTAGTGATAAATGAGTGAATTATCTCTCTCTTCTATGTATGAATTAAAGGTATAATTTAGGTCAGTAATAAAATATTAATACATTTATATTATTGAGATGTCCATATCAATTTTTAAGTTGCAGAACAAAGGAGTTCATTCTGGTAACAAGGAAAAGGAAATGCATTACATAGACATAAACAAACATGGGTAAATTATAAGCATTTTTTAACTGAACACAAACAGAATGTTTAAAAATTTAGACGTTCTTTTAACATCTCATTGTCTTTGGTCTACTTGCACGGTTCTTCAACAGATTCAGTTCAACTTCTGTATTTATGTAGAAAGAACAATATAGCTATTGTTAATATGGCAACACACCATAGAAGCGTATAGTGCTTTATTTACACAGCCAAAATTGCTTTCTAAAAAAAAATCTGGAGGGGATATGGGATGGTTCAATCATCTATCATTTTTCATGCATTATAGAACAGAGAGAAAGCAGATTGTTCATGGAACATATATAGTATGAATTTCATGTGAATCTCTCATGTTTCATTAGCTAAATTATCTTTTGAATATGAACAGAAAAGTGAGCTCGGGACATTTCTGCTACAAATATTGTTATGAGAATAAATGACCACAAAAAAAAAAAAAAAAGAGCATGATTTCAGTACTGAGATATAAGCCTCCTTCAGTCCATTAACTTATGTGATTCAAATCCAAAACGTACTCACCCTTGAAATGCATCTCAGACTCCATTTTATTCCAAACTACAAGATTGAGAACAATTGTGGTGTCTTGAATGGTGAAAGAGAAGTAATGAACATCTGTCTTTTGAGTATGTATAGAGGTCTCTGTCAATACAATACATGTTCAAAGTCACTCTTGTTGTTTCAATACATGTATTATAAAAAGGTATGCCACAGTGTGGCTTCCCTACTTTCCCTTCAATATACATTCAGACATCTTGCTGACATGCCAGAATAATCATATCAGCACATATGAAATATACATGGGTTCCAAAGATGTTTGCCCACTCTCCACTAAAAAACCCACAAAGCCTCCAAACAAACAGGAAAATAAGTTCCAGATGTTGAAACTCTTAATAAAAAAAACAATTCTTTTACCTCCAAAAGGCTCACCTTTAGTGGTAAAACTTACTTACTGTAAGGAGGAATTCCAGTTTTCTCTCTCCTCTCCCAAAGCTTGCAGTACTCCTGAGTCAACTATGGGCAAAGAATCCTCAAGTGGGAAACTGTTTAAAGGATTTTTAGCAGCAAATGTTTACTACATTGTATTACTGGAGTTATAGGAACAAGAATCACTTACCAGGAAAGACCTAATTCTTTTTAATAATGGCCAAGGAAAAAAGAAACCAAAAAAAAACCCCACAAAAAACCCCAAACCAAACTAAACCAAAAAATTCACAAAAAAAAAAAAGAAAAAACTATAGCCAACAATGCTAGCATGAGATGGATTCTTTCTAAGCAGAACAAGAGAATAAAGAGACAAAGAGATGAAAAAGTAAGATGATTTGCATGGGGATTATACAGCAGGTCAATAATATAGCAAGGAATAGCTGACAGAATAATATAGCAAGGTATAGCTCACAGAAGCCTCACAAAGTTCAGTGGAGACAACTGAAAAATCCTGCACTTTGATTTGAATAAACTGTCCAAAAATATAGTGTGGGTGAAAACCAGCTTAACATATAGGGAACTGAGGGTCCTGGTGGACACAAAATTGAACCACAGTTTTTCAGTATGTCAATGTTTTTTAAAAATACTGTGAATATTCTGGAGTAATGCCAATTTTTGGACTGTTCTTTGGATTGACAGCTGAAATACCCTGAAACATACGGATACCTTCAGTTGTAGAACAGGGCCTTTTCACCAAATTACGGAGTCAGACTCTGGCTGACTCTACCATACCTCAGGTACTTTTCACTTGGCTAATTAACCAACACATGTAACCTACCAAATCTTGTACCCTTTTTTTGTCTTTTGCCTAAGTTTTTTGTTTGTTTGCCTGTTTTTCAGAAAAAAAAAGCTGCTTCTTTCTTTTGCTTTTATATAAATTCCCATATTTCAGAGAATACCTTCTGAACAGATTATGAAGAAAAAAAAATTTCTGCAGTGATACAGACTTCTCTTTTTTTGTAAATCCTTGATAGGTAATATCTAGTCAGGACCTAATAGAACTTCATATACATCTATCTGAATCACGAATTTTTTTGTAAATCCTTGATAAATAGTATCTAGTCAGGACCTAATAGAACTTCATATATATCTATCTGAATCATGAATAAATATGTCAGATCAGTTTTCTTGACACTTTAACAGAGAAAAGTACGGAACCGAAAAACAGAAAAAGACATGCATTAGAAAAAGATGATAGAATTTCCATAACCTACACTTTTCTTGATGGCTAGTAACAAGTATCAGTGTACGAATATAGGGGCACATTCACATATAGGGCAAAAAGATCTTAAAATTTAAAAAATCACCAGTCACCTATGTTTGAACCAAAGAACAAAGTATAGATAGCCAAAACCAATAAAAATAATTCTACTATTACTAATAATAATGAAAAATCTATGTAAATAAAAATATTCTCTTTGTAGTATTAAATGCAATTAGAAACATATGAGGAAAATCAAATACTCTTGCATATAAAATATCTGTACATTTTTATTGGATCTTATCTCATCCAAGAATATTTTGGAAAGTAAAATTGGATAAGCAAGTACTTCCAAAGATCAGTAAATATGATGTATATACTGAGAAGTGCAATATGAATCAGTCTACCTGACAAAGTTTGAAATGATGGTATAAGATACATGAAAGTAGAGAAAAAAAGTAGGTACTCAAAAAAAGAGAACAAACAACCCTTTAATATTTTACTAGCACAATTGTCCATGAGATAATAGCTGAAGAATAGATAGGATTCTCAGCTTTCTTGAACACTGTAAAGCTTTTTCATGAGAAATGAAGGGGAGTATTACTGCAATGTAATCTATTAATGTTTTCACCTGGTTTATGCTGGTGTAAGTGATCACAAAAGCTGACAATAGGATCTGCTCTCTTCAATACTAGAAATAGAGAAAATCTTCTATAGGTCTGATTCTTTCCATTGCATCCAGATTTGACAGCCAGTCCCTAAAAAGGGGGTTACAGACCAGGCATCTAATGCAATCTATGTGGACTAAAGAAACATACATTATACATGAAAGCTAGTATATATTGTTATTCTTAATTAACTCACTATAGCTTATTCCTAAAAACCATAGAATCATAGAATAGTTTGGGTTGGAAAGGAGCTTTTAAGGTCATCTAGTCCAACGCCCCTGCAATGAGCAGACACATTGTCAACTAGATCAGGTTGCTCAGAGCCCTGTCCAACCTGACCTCAAATATTTCCAGGGATGGGACATCTACCACCTCTCTGGGCAACCTGGGCCAGTAGTTCACCAACTTCATTGTAAAAAATTTCTTCCTTAGATCTAGTCTAAATCTACCCTCTTTTAGTTTAAAACCATTACCCGTTGTCCTATTGCTACAGGCCTCGCTGAAAAGTCTGTCCTCATCTTTCTTATAGGCCCTCCTATTAAGTACTGGAAGGTTGCCGTCAGGTCTTTCCGGAGTCTTCTCCAGGCTGAACAATCCCAAATCTCTCAGCCTTTCTCCATAGGAGAGGTGCTCCATCCCTCTGATTATTTTGATGGCCCTTCTCTGGAACAACTCCAACAGGTCTTTGTCTTTCCTGTGCTGAGAACTCCAGAGCTGGATGCAGGACTCCAGGTGGAGTCTCATGAGAGAAGATTAGAGGGGCAGAATCACCTCCCTTGACCTACTGGCCATGTTTCTTTGGATGCAGCCCAGGATATGGTGACCACCTGTGCTGTGAGTGCCCATTGTCAGCTCATGTCCAGCTTTTCATCTATCCAACTTGCTTAGGGGTGCTTGATCCCACTGTCTATGTCATTAATTAAAATATTAAACAGTACTGGTCCTTATACGGACCCCTGGGAGACACTGCTCATCACAAACCACCATCTGGACATTGAGCCGTTGACCACTACCCTCTGCATGTGACCATCCAACCAATTCCTCATCCACTCAACAGTCCACCCATTAAATCTATATCTCTCCAATCTAGAGAGAAGGATGTTGTGGAGGACCGTGTCGTCAAAGGCCTTACACAAGTCCAGATAAATGACATCAGTAGCTCTTCCCTTATCCACTGATGTAGTCACTCCATCATAGAAGGCCACCAAATTTGTCAGGCAGGACTTGCCCTTGGTGAAACCATGCTGGCTGTCTTGAGTCACCTCCCTGTCCTCCATGTGCCTTATCAACACTTCTAGGAAGATCTGCTCCATGGTCTTGCCAGGCACAGAGGTGAGGTTGATGGTCAGTAGTTCCCAGGGTCCTCCTTGCTACCCTTTTTAAAAATGGGTGAAATGTTTCCCTTTTTCCAGTGTCCAAGGACTTGATCTGACTGCCAGAATTTTTCAAATATTATGGAGAGTGGCTTGGCAACTACATCAGCTAATTCCCTCAGGACTCTGGGATGCATCTTGTCAGGTCCTATAGACTTTTTACATGTTCAGCTTCCTCTGGTGGTCTCAAATCTGATCTTTTCTTACAGTGGAAGGGACTTTGCTCCTCCAGTCCTTTGCAGTCAATGTACTTGAGAGGTGTGGAAAGAGACACTGTCAGTGAAGACTGAGGCAAAAAAGTCGTTGAGTAGCTCAGCCTTCTCTTCATCTATTGTTGCCAGTCTTGCTCATCAAGGGGGTACGCTTTCTCTGACCTTCCTTTTCTGGCTGACATACCTGTAGAAGCCTTTCTTGTTATTCTTTCCGTCCCTTGCCAAGTTCAGCTGCAGCTGCGTCTTGTCCTTCCTGACCCCATCCCAACCCAATCAGGCAGCATCCCTGTACTCTTCCCAGTGTACCCGTCCCTCTTTCCACTGCCCGTGTATTTTCTTGCCCTTTAGTTTGACCAGCAGGTCACAACTCAGATTTTCCTGATTTCTTATACCTGGGGATTGAGAGCTCTTGCCCTCTATGGCAAGTTTCCTTAAATATCTGCCAGCTCTGTTCTGCTCCATTGTCCCTGAGGACACTTTCCCAGGGGGCCCTATTGACTAACTCCCTGAAGAGCTGGAGGTTTGCTTTCCTAAAATTCAGGGTCCTGACTTTACTTTTCACCTGCCCCTTATCCCTCAG
Source organism: Phaethon lepturus (assembly GCF_000687285.1). Taxonomy (NCBI): domain Eukaryota; kingdom Metazoa; phylum Chordata; class Aves; order Phaethontiformes; family Phaethontidae; genus Phaethon; species Phaethon lepturus. The sequence continues at coordinate 23,989 of NW_010565425.1, read as the reverse complement.
GACCGCAAACTCCACCAGTGCATGATCACTGCAGCTCAAGCTGCCTCCAATCTTGACGTCACCAGTTAGCTCACATGCATTGGTGACCAACAGGTCCAGTATCACATCCCTTCTGGTAGGACTGTGCATTACCTGACTTAAGAAGTTATCCTCAATGCATTCCAGGAGCCTCCTGGACTGCCTACAGCTCACCGTGCTACTTTTCCAGCAGATGTCAGGATGGTTGACATCCCCCAGAAAGATGAGAACCTGCAAGCCTTCTGTAGGTGGAGTAAGAAGACTTTTTTAATAGGCTCCACTTGATCTGGCTACAGATGAAGATTTTTTTTGGAAAAAAAAATTTAAAAAATCGTTTTTTTCACCTAAATGATTAGTTACAAGGGTTTGTCTAACCTTCATGGAAACTGACATCAGCAAACCTGCTGAGAATTTTGTTATTGAGATCACTGGAGTCACTATGGCACTTGCAATTTGGAGGGCTTTGACAGCTTAAAATTTACTAGGAGAAAAATCGTCATATATCTGGCAATCTTTTTACATTAACCTGGTGTTTGAACAAAATCCTTCTGTTTGTCAAATTTGTGGGTAATTAAGTTAATAAGTAAATTGGTTTCAGATTAAATGTTTTTTAAGATTGGCTTATCACTGACTGCTCAGATGGTAAAACCTTAATATGAAGTTAGTGCAGCTTAGATATCTATTACTAAGATCATTCTGACTAGAGTCCAATTCAATGTCACTTACTTACAGGTTAATGTTAATTCAGAATTAATGACTGAAGTAACACAAGGTCATGCACTGAATGAGTTAGTTCAAATGAACGACTAAGATGCTACTCCTAGGCACTCAGCAAGTCTTTGGATGACTCTTTACTAGGTTAATGTTGCCATCTATTATATACTACATTCTATACTGGTTTCTCTTTTATGGCATGCTTCATTATGAAATTCATTTTCTGTCTATGATTTTACATTAACCTTAACAGTATCTGTGAAACTGTCAGCATACAAAACAATTACCTTTTTGTTCTGTACTGAAGATAAGTCAGCAATTGTAATTGGTTAGTACTTTGACCAGCTTACCCCAATGAGATTTATCAAACAACAGATATTCTTAGGCAAATGGAATTTTATCAGTAATAGAGTAGTGACTGTTATGATTAACTATGGCTTTGATTCTCATCATTTTAGCATTGTCTTTAGTGAAGTAGTTCAATGTGAAAAAACAGAGGGAATGACATTGTCTGTTTTGTAAAATTTCTAATGAAAAACTCCTTATCAGTTGTGTTTTAAAGATAATGAATCTTCAGGAAGAAGTGTATATTGAGCTATTTAGGGCATAGGCCAGGCCCACGCATGGTCTTTTTATTCTGCGTTTCTGTATTGTAACAAGATCCAGCTCCATGAAGATGACTTTTAGGTGTCAGTTTAGTACAAATGATGAGCAACAATAATATAACACATTATACACATTTACTGAAGAAAAAAAAAACCCAAACCCCAGTATTATTTTCAAAATAACTGTCTATCCTTTACAAAATGAACAGCACAGGTTTTTAAACTTTCTTTTAATAGATCAGAGTTTACATGACTCTATATCATGATTTTTAGATGTCAATTGAAGACACCGGCCATGCCAGTTAGGTTATTAAGGTACTGAAGAGGGAGTGAAATAGATATTAATGCATGCTCTGTTCGTAAGATTTAATTGCTACTTCAAACTTATTAATTATTAGCATACTCATGGCAAGTCTGCTTCAATGGCTACGTCTTTTTGAAAATTTGGGATATGCATCCATCTTATGTAAAGAGAATAAACAAAATAGTGAAATGTAAAAATTAAAAGTTTCATGCTCTGAGGTCCAAAAGTTAATGGAAAGAGATCAAAGCCACAGGGAGAGAAAAAACAATAGAGATATAAAAACAATATTCTGAAATTTAGATTTGCACTGCTTAAGTGTTCTTCCTTAATTTCCTATATTTTTCTAACTTTTTGTGGCTGCACAATGGCCAGTCTTTTGCTTTTCAGTTGAGAAGCTTTCAGCCTTTTAGTTTTTCAGTTTTCTTTTGTTCTAGATTTACATCTTCTTTATTAGTAGAGCAATTAAACAATTTAAAAGTGAAACACTTGCCTTTGAGGTATCTTCTTGAAGACAAATAGGGAAAAAAAGAAAACCTTTTAAGAGAGAAGAAAATGTTTAATACTTCATGAAAGATTATTTAGACAGCACTTTGGAGGATTCAACTTGATTAATTTTGTGATCTAAAGTAGAAGCCTTGCATAAACTAGGCTCCTTCAACAGTTAATGTTGTCCTAATATTCTTCTTTTAATGATTTTTACTATGTAAGAGGTGGAATGAATGCTTTTTTCTGTTTCTTAAAGTCAGCTTCCACACCACATGAGGCTCTGGGAAAAAATATGTTTATTTAAAAGCATAGATTTGCAGTAATGAGACAACATAAAATACCAAAATTTATCACTAAGGTTATATTTAACTCTAAAGATATTGGCTGCTTTTGTGCCTGAATGAGCATTTCTTTTAATTCTTCTAAGCTAAAGAGAATTTCCATCCTGTAGATGAAGAAAGCATTTATAATTCCTACTGCTACTTGTTTAATATTGCTGTCACCTTCTTCTAGGAAAAGAATTAGAAAAGAAAGGAAGGAAGCAAGGGAACTACGTTCTTTTTTGTTCTTTTTTTTGTTTGTTTGGTTGGTTTTGTTTGGTTTTTGTTACAACCTATTTGTGAAGTTTGTGTACCAGATTCATAAAATGTTACTCACTACATGTGTTACATACAAATTAAAAAAAAATGCCAAAGAAAGTGGTCTTGGGAATGTATAGTGTGCCTAAACTAGCTTGTACTTTCCCTTCTGTCCTTAGTGTATTGAATATTTCACTAATTTCAGAACAAAAATTATGAGGACTCTCTACCATCTTCTCCTGAAATAAAAGTGTTTGAATCAGATGTTATTAGTCCCAGTCAATGACACAAGAAACTTAGATAGAAAGGGTGTCATCTATCTTTATCTAGTGTCCTGGTTTCATCTGGGACAGAGTTAATTTTTTTCCTAGTAGCTGGTATAGTGCTATGTTTCAGATGTAGTATGAGAGTACTGGGGGTTAAACCACATCATTTAGGTTTAAAAAAAAAAAAAAAGAAAAAAGTGAATGTGAACCCTGCTTATCCCTTCTAACAAAGAGCTGAAGATAAGTATTGGGTTTGCATCACAAGGTTTTGGTAGCGGGGAGTCTACAAGGGTGACTTCTGTGAGAAGCTGCTAGAAGCTTCTCCTAAGTCCGATACAGCCAATGCCAGCCGGCTCCAAGAGGGCCCCACCACTGGCCAAGAATGAGCCCATCAGCGATGGTGGTAGCACCTCTGGCATAATAGAGTTAAGAAGTGGGACAAAAAATGGCACACAGCGATTGCAGTCAGAGGAGTGAGAATATGTGAGAGAAACAACGCTGCAGACACCAAAGATAGTGAGGAAGGAGGCGGAGGAGGTGCTCCAGGCAGATATCCACCTGCAGCCCATGGAGGACCCCACACCAGAGCAGGTGGATGTGCCTGAAGGAAGATGTGACTCCATGGAAAGCCTGCACTGGAGCAGGCTCCTGGCAGGACCTGTGACCCTGTGGGGGTCCCACGCTGGAGCAGTCTGTTCCTGAAGGACTGCACCTGTGGAAAAGATCCATTCTGGAACAGTTCATGAAGAACTGCATCCCATGGGAAGGCCTCATGTTGGAGAAGTTTGTGAAGGACCGTTTCCCTTGGGAGGGACCCCATGCTGGAGCAGGGGAACTGTTGTGAGGAGGAAGGAGCGTCAGAGACAAGGTGTGATGAACTGACCATAACCCCCATTCCCCACCCCCTGTGCTGCTGGGGGGGCAGGAGGTGGAGTAAATCAGGAAGAAAGGAGGAGTGGGGGGAAGTTGTTTTTATTTTCTCATTACCCTACTGCAATTTTATTGGTAACAAATTAAAATAATTTTCTGTTTTGCCTGTGACAGTAATTGATGAGTCTCCCTGTCATTACCTTGACCCACAAGCCTTTTGTTATATTTTTTCTCCTCATGTCCAGCTGAGGAGGGGGAGTGATAGAGTGGTTTTTGTGGGCACCTGGCATCTAGCCAGGGTCAACCCACCAAAAGATCTTAATCTTAGATGAGAATTCTGAGTCACAGACCCTGAATTAGCAAAGATTGTAACCTCTACCCTTTACTCAGGTGTCTAAATTCAGAGATGAACGTGACTTTAGAACTTTAGAAACCTAATATGAGTTTTCTCTCCGCATTCTCAACATAGGCTTTGTTTGTCCTCACTGGGTACTTACCCAATTCCAGGCACTGTAAGGACACCTTGTGCCCCAGGAACTTGTGTCGCTTCTGGGATATAAGATATGAGAATGTATCCATTAATGTAAGATGTTGAAGATTTATCAAGTGACGTGGTATTCATTCAGTGAGTTAAAAATCTTTCTCAAGGTCATATATTAGTTCTTACTTCCCTCTTTTCCCCTAGCATCATGTTTAAAAACGTAAATCTAAATGTAAAAGTTTAAATGAATTCTAGTATGATGTTTTCTATTACTGTGTACATTGTTTTTATGTGTGACAGAGAGAGATAAGCTTATAACCATGCAATATTGTTTCTATTTTGCATTTATGCTAGTAGCAGTAGCTGCTTATTCTGCAAAAAGGCGCTCTGATAAAAAAGGTAATACTGTATATCTCTGGATTTTTTCATATATGTTTAGACAGATAGATATGAATATGCATACACATTATAATTAAATCTCAAGGAAATAAGGCTTAATTTGAAAATCTTCATAAACTGAAACTTTAAGTGAAATATTATTTTCATCATGTTAAACATTTTCAGACACTGTTTTAAGTTTAATTACAAGTACAGCCTAAAACAGTGTCATTAACACAAACACTATCTGTGCTTTCCATATCTTGACCCTAAGAAATAATGGGGAGTTATCACCAGAATTTAACAGTATTAATTACTATTAATTAGTTTATACTGTATAGCTTAAGGAAAAACAACAAATCCCCTAAACTAAAGTAATCCCACGACACAGAAGTCCTCTAGGAAGGTTCAGCCTTCAGTGTTTTTGGCATTTATAAATTATTTGGTTCTTTATAACAAATACAGTTTGACATTTGCAAACAGTACAAAATTCCCGTATCTGATTAGAACAAGTACATAAGATTGCCAGGGTTTATATATTCTTTCCCGAACAGTCTTTTCTTTTTTCATGTTTAGCACCCTGGTCTAACACAGAGTATAGATACAGTAGTTTTTTTCACCAAAGCATCACACTGCTAGTCTTATGTCAGCCACACTGCCATGATGAGTTATGCTAAAGTAACATTGTGCTTAAGCAAATCTTAAAAAAACACGCTTATCTTAATCAAAGAAAAACTCTTAACATTGAAAAACATAATACATTGCATTTACCATTGCTAAAGTCCATATCAAAACATGTCAAAAAATTATTAACAGCATAAGAAAATAAAAAAAAAAACAAAAAAAAGGGGGACATTCAGAACAAACTTCCTAGAATGAAAATAGTAGTGCTGAAAAGATTTTCTAAAGCTCAGATACAATAACAAATCTAGTAACTTACATTTTTTATCTACAAGTTTTGTTTTCTTTTGCTTTGTTTTGTTTTGCTGTGCTTTCAGACAGGTCTTCTTTTAACCCTTTCCATCATCTCTAGGATTATCAGTTTATTTTCCCTGGATATTATATTCAGCTGATGGTCTAAGTACTAAATTTGTTGCAAACTTAGAATCATATACACATTCATTCAAGAAGTTAACCTAGCAGGAA
>NW_010565425.1:0-18133 GCF_000687285.1 Phaethon lepturus | reverse complement strand
ATGGAACACCTAGTTTTGGGAATCATCTCCTGAACGTCATAGTATTTTGAAAACAGAACTGCTGGATAATACATGTTCTCGTGGTAGTTCATCAATGTCATTACTCGGTAACATGTAGGAAATTGCCATGGATCACAAAACAGCAAGGATTTTTGTGTCAATGACGATTAGTAATACTTACTTGAAAAATGTTTAAGAGAAAAATGTTTAAGAGAAAAATTATGAAGCACCGGTATAACTTGCTTTATTTTTCTAAACATGCAGCTCATTTTAAAGGAGTAAGTGCCTCTATTTAATTAGTGTGTCCAGAATACTAAACAGCCAAGGGTTTTTTTTGCTATTGAGACATTTAAATTAAAAAAAAAAAAGCCTTCTTAGAGTTGGGGGGAATATTGTGGGTTTTTATTGTTTGCTTGTTTTTTTCTTTTTTGTTAGTTTGTTTTATGGTTGTGGGTTTTTTTCTGTTTGCTTGCTCACTTTATTGTTGGTTTTGGTTTTCTTTATTTCTTCATGTGCATTTACATGATAATTTATCATGCTTAATATAATTTCACAGATTACAAAGTAGTACATTGGAAACCTGGACAGGCTTTCACAGTCAAATCGACATCTCTGTGTTAAAGTAATGTCATTTTTTATATCAAATTGAAAAAAATCACAAATATTTTTAAACTGTCACAGTTTAAACACTGGCTGCACTATAGATTTTCCATCATTATTATGCAAGACCATGTGGTCTTCTGCAGCTTGTGCACCTAGCTTTCTTCTGTCACAGAATTATTTTAAAAGAAAGGAATATCTCCTAAGACCTTCAGAAAATCACCTAGATTGGAAAAACTCAAATTAGTTGTCTGCAGTGGGATTTCATATTATGGAAAATAATTCTGAGTGTCTGGAAGCTTTGGATAGAGGAAATTAATCACTGTTCTCTGCAATTTAGACATGACATAGGTACAATAAACAATAGCCTGTGTAGGGCCAAGGACACTTCCATGTCTTATTTGCAAATGAAAAGGTTTAATATTGTTTTCATTACTTAAAATAGATAAATCTGGTCTTAATTAATTTAAGGAAAGGATTGGATTCTAATACTTTGATTATGGGTTTGCATTATCCAAAAAAAGGTTATATATGACTATTATGACATACTTTTTAGTTGAACTTGTGTTGTTCTCTCTGAGTTTAAATAAAAAGGGTCTGTACCTTTGAAGGAGAAAGAATTCTGTTTTTTCCTCAATTTTAATTCAATATTGCCAAAAGCTGTAATTTGTATCTCCATGAGAAGAGTAATCCAGCCTCCAAATAGCCTATGACTATATTTTTTTTATGTTATATAACGTCTATAAAATCTAGTATCAATCATAGACAGCCATGTCAGTATAAACAAGGTTAACATATTCCTTTTATTACTTTCAAAAATATCTCTTTCCTGAAAAGTTATTTGTAATATATGTGAATATTTGCATATGTAGACACATAAAGGTGTACACATAGCTTATAGCTACTAACGTATTTGTTCAAAACATATTTACAGATAAAAATTAAATAGGCTGGAAAAACACTGAGAAAAGACATTGTGATTGAAAAACAAAATCCCTGACAGAACACTTTAATTCCTTATTATGAGAAAGTTACACTTTTCTGAAGTCCCTCATCATTTTTTATAATTACTGCACAAGGTACAGAGATAATATAGAGTTACGATTAGCAAAGCTGCGATTAAGTCTGAGTTAACCTGTCTCTATAATCCCTTCATCTCAGATATTTTTACTCCTCATTTCGTCTCACTGGACTGAAATGACTTGTGTTGATTCCCAGCCCCAACATCATCTGTTTGTTTGTGTTTTATTTTTAATGAAAATTTCTAAAAACCATAATGCTGTTTTTGAATAAGCAAATTTGACTGAAACTAAGTTTGTCACAGAATCACAGAAATGTTTAGGTTGGAAGGTACATCTGAAGGTTGTCTAGTCTAAAATCATGCTTGAAGCAGCGTTACCTTCACATTTAAATCATGTTGCTCTGGGCCTTGTCTCATGAAATTTGGAATATCTCCAAGGACAGAGGGTACACAGAGTCTCTGGGCAACCTCTTCCAGTGTTTAACCTCTCTAACTTTGAAACATAATCTAGTAATATCCATTCTGAACTTCCTTTGCTGCAACTTATGATTGTCATCTCTTGACCTGCTGTGTGTCTGTCTGTGTGAAGAGTCTGGTTCCACCTTCTCTCTAGCCCTATTCAGGTAGCTGGAAGATGGGAGTTGGATTCCCTGTTAGCAGCCTTTTCTCCAGGCTAAACAAATTCAGCTCACTCAGCATCACCTCATACATCATGTGGTCTTTCCATTTTTTCACCGCCTCTCTTCTACTGGACAGAAACTTCCCAAAACTGGACAAGGGATCCCAGACTTCTCAGTCAAACACATTCTCAACCTGCTGTTTACCCTCTTGTTGAATCCATCCTAGTGTATGACTAACCCTCACTGCACTTCTGAACCTGGTTCAGCTTGTTGCCCACCAGGACTCTCACCAAGTGCAAAAACTAACAGTTCATATATGGAAAGGCAAGAGTTTATTGTTAAACTCGTAAGTAAAGTCTTAACATCGAAGGCTTCGTACAGCCACACTAACTGACATTAACAGTTCAAATAATATACAGTTAAAATGATAAATGAACAAACTAACTACTATCTACCCCTTTCTCTGATGTTGTGCTCATCCTTGTGCTGCCCTTCTGACACCTGAAGGCAGGACATGGAGGTGGTGCCCTCAGTCTGCATGCATGGGGAGATATTCAGGGAGGTCATTAGCACCACGAGTCCTCTGCTGGAGGTATAATACTGATGCTGGAGGTTTCATTCTCTTCCGTTTGGATCTACTTTTCTGTGTTTATTGATGTGCTTGAAACCTTGCTCTTTCTTCACGGTTCTGCATCTAAATTTACTACGGTGTGTTTCGCCTATGTTGGAGACTGGTTCTTGTTCCTCCATCTTACCCCCTCCAAACTGGTTCTATCGAGGTCACAAGCCTTTACTCCTTTGACGGCCAGTAACTGACCAGGAAATGATGACTTGTTTACAGGGGTCCTCTATGTTAACCAGTGTCAGTATTTTCAAGGCCTTTGAGATCATCCTACACCTTTAAACCTCTATGTTACATTTTATTCCAGGGTCACACACAATTCATTCTACACAGAATTAATGTACCTGTGTACTTATTTATGTATGCATATATGTATATGCATATGTAAATATAAAAAGCAATAACAAGTAGTTTTTTGGTGTAGAATGAACTGTCTGTGACCCTAGATAAATAAATACACATAGATACTTTTATATGTATGTATGCATATCCCAATATTTTATCAGTTATACCAAGTCAAGCAAAAATTAAAGTAAAGTAAGCAATAGACACTTGGCCATTTGATGATTGCTGTTATAAACTACCAAAATGTCCAGGCAGCACAAATCCAAAGTAAACCTAGGATCCTGGGGCCTGCTACATGCAATGGCAACATCTTATTTCCTGGAGCTACAAGGGCAGAAAAACTTACCTGTAATTTCTACTCTTTTCATAAAGAAAAAATTGGGGTTTTTTTCCAACTTCTGGACACTTAAGAATTATTATATTTTCTTAATTTAATACAGTATCAAGTATCCTGGTTGGAACATTCCAAGATTCATAATCACAGACAGTTAGGCCATATATTTGGTAGGCTGTTGTCTCTGTGACACATCAGGAGTCACAGGGGAGAAATCTGGCTGGGTTCCTGCTTCCTTTTTCTTCTAAAGGAAACAAGTTGTCTATTTTTTTTTTTTAAATCTGCTTTTTGTTGTCTTATTGTTAGATATAACTCACTGTACAACATAAAGGCATATAGATGTTTGTTTAGAAAGCTGAATTTCAACAGATAAGCACTATCAGCTCTGTTGGACAGTTTGTCTGCAGTTTCCTATACAATGTCTGATAAATTAATAATGTGATATAAAGTTTTAAAACTTACTAATCTAGAAGGATTTCATTTACAAAGCTAGAAATTTATACTACTGAAATGTCTCTTAGGCCCAGGTGAACTAGTAAGCCCCAGAAGTTTCAAGCTGTGGTAGCATGCTGCAGCTGGAACTTTGTTCACTTTTATGGTTAGAGGACATCAAAGCTGTAATTAAGAAAACACCTCGTCCTCATTTTAATGAGGAAGTCATCAGACTGGGTGAACTGAGTGTGGATATCAGATGCACGCACACACACAGAGACTAGAAAATTATTTTGGTTAATTTACTGTTTACATATCTTTAATTAAAATGCTATCTTTGCAAGACAAATGTTGAACATAATCCTGGGATTACATGCTACTGATTCTCAGACTTGTTTCTTAATCCATTTCCTTTAGTAAATAAAGCTAAATGTTGATCTACTTTGTGACTTAGTAGTCGTTTATGTCAGTAAGATGTTTTTGCTGTTCTAAAATCATAAAAAATAAAAAAAAGGTCTCTTTGTCTGAAAGAAGGATAATGGGTGGATGTAGTATATTTTGCCGGATAATAAGCTTTATGATACTTTCTTATTTGCCATTTCCATAAGCAAATAACTAAATTACAGTCTAGATGATACAATAGGAGATGTGCAATTAACTGAGAAATCTCTATTCAAAGTGTAAGCAGCAGCTGTAATATATGTCAGATGGATTTTTACAGAGGTCAGTTCTGAGCCAGGTGAACTCAGTATTTAAGTTAAAAATGCAGAAGAAAGGATAATACTAAACATAAAAATGTTTTAAGAACTTCAGAAGACATAACTGGAGATTATCATTATACTGAAAATTTAAGAAATGTCTGAAATAAACAGGATGTAAATTAATGATTGCTACTGCAAAATATCCAGAAGACAAGAATCTAGGTTAAAATAAAATCTTCTTTTATCAGCATGAAGGTCCCAGCTGGGCCATTGTTCTGGACAATTTTACATTAAAAATGGTTTTGAAAGTGAGCAGTTAAAGTAAGCCCCAAATAAATGAAATAATAATGATTTACAAGTCTAAAACACATGGAATATGAGAAATAATGAAGGACCTAATTAGTTTAATCCAAAGAAGACTTACAGGAATATGTGGCAGAAGTCTTTTTGTATGTAAAAAGGAGAAAAAAAAAAAACACACCACAAAAAAACCCCAAACAAAACAGTTTGCTAGAACTACTGGGGATAATATAAGAAACAATGTGCTTTTGTCCAGTAAAATGGTTCTATGATGCTAACTTCTTTTCTTAAAACCAATTTTATCTATGAAGTTTTAATCATTTGAGGAAATACTATTTGTAAATGTAATAGCTGGAAACATTTTCCTCTTATTCTATTTTTTATCAGAAATATTCTCTTGACCAATATATCAGTATTTCATTTTCCATAGGTAGAACATACTTTTTGATACCTTCCATTTATTACATTGTGGTGGTGCATTTCCCCCTGGTGGCATCTAGTTAATTCAACTTATGACTCTACTGACAGTAAAGGCACAGCTTTTGTTTTGACAATATGCAATGCTTCGGTATACACCATGTACCCAATCATTGCACTGGGATTAAGTCACCATGGAACTGTGCTCTAGAATAGAATATGGCCCCACAAAATGGAAACAAATTGTAAACTGTCGTTATTGATGCATGTGTTGTGCAGGAACAACAGGGATTTATCTGTGAAAGTAACACCATCAAGGCTCAAGACATTTGTTTTCATACCAAGCAAAATGTTTGTCATTTTGTAGTACACTCCAATGAAACACCTGAAACTGTACTACTATATGTTGGAAATGGATGTGTTTCTATGAGAACCCTATGTGATTCTGTATTTGCAGATGACACCACTGTGGAGACAAGAAACCATTCAAATATTTGTGTTTGAAACTCTACTAAAATTATGGGATGCAACGTTAATAATTCACCTGCTGTCACATCTTATCAATTGGTACAATCTAATTATATGTCATGTCAAGATTTATTGTCTACCCCTATTGGAATGAATCTCACATTGATGAGAAAACTCTTACAACACAATGACCTGAGCCAACTGCTAGAACACATCTGAAACAATAGACGTAACACTCTGATCACTGTATCACTGTCCATCACAATGCAGAAGCGATACACTGTGTCTTGGAAAGACTGAAGAAAGGTGGGGAACATCAATGGTGAGACACTCTATTTGGATGGTCTCCAAATGCAACAGGAATTCTGAACTGGATGTTACACTCCATCATAATTCTATTGACTCTTATAATGTTTATTGTCAAACATTGTTCTATACATCAAATGGCACATCAAATTATATTAGTGCAGAAATCTCCTTGTGCCTATAATGTTGTTTAATCACATCTAATGAAATCTTTACTGGTTACAAAGGGTAATTTAACACCAATTTTTTCCCTTAAGTTACAATTGGAATTGCTTTGTTTATAGGCACAGAGGCAAGAGGCAGCCATATTGCCACTCTGTGAGACAGAGATGGATTGACTTTAGTCACAGGGTGGATTATGGTGGTGCATTTCCCCAACCCTCTCTTCACGTTGCACTTGGGCTGCTCTACAACCTGAGAAATCCAGTTTCCTGGCAAGCCATGGCCTTTGAACAAAGAGTTTGGCGGTTGAGAGCCCCTTGACCAAGCATCAAGTACCAAGCACTCTTGCATAGATGAGATGGAGAATGGCACTGATTATATCAGGTACAGCGTTTTTTGACCAGGGTGAGGAATGAGAACAGGACTAACTAATTATCTCCTGATAACCATAGAACAACTGGTACCAGTGCTACAGAAGACTTGAAAAATCACCTGTCTGGGTTGTGGCCAGGATAGAAGGTCACTGATACCTAAAGTCAATCAACTCCTAACCCTATAAATAGTAGTCCCAAGTGAGGTCCTTTGAGCTCTCCTGGACAGCAGCAGTCTGCAACCAACACCTCCCTCTGACTGGGTCACCTCTCAGAGCTTGTGAACTCTCAAGTTCATGACCAACTCAGAGGACCAGCACAAATGTGGGCTGAAATCCCTGTTGAAGCTCAACTCTTCACCTGTTGAGAAGTGCAAAAGTACTGTTGAAGCTCAACTCTTCGCCTGTTGAGAAGTGCAAAAGTGTTCAATGTGAGTATTTCACTGGATTCAAGGAGGACTTTTAATAGGTACTGTTGTGTATATACATATTTTTTTTGTATCTCTTTATATGTCTCTATCTCTATATCTATGTCTCTGTGTGTGTCCATGTGTAATTAGAGAATCTTATTAAGTTTTTAAGTTCTTATGTTGCTAAGCTTTATTAGGAAATTGCATGATTTCATACTGTGATTTACCTTAATAGTGTTAGTAAATTTTAACTGCTGTTATTTTGTATTAAATTGTTGCCATCCTGAAGTTACACAAAGAACAAAATCATCACCACACCAGAATCCCCAGTACTTAATTCCTTTAGTCATAAACCATTGACCAAGTCTGGGACTAGGAGTGGAATCAGTAGCTGTTGTGTTATTAAGCTTAGTTAGAAAATTATATAACTCGTGATTTACCTTAATCGTGTTAATCACAAGTGATAAATCACATCAGCCCAATTCTGACTCCATTTCCCTGACTCTGTGTAAATCATTCCTCCTGATCCATGTATAAATCATTCCAACGTAATTGGAATTGACATTTGATTTCTCTCTTTGTATACTTTTTTCCATGTTGAATGAGTAGTAGAGTGGACCTTGCCATCGAATTCTGTTGTCATACTTTTTACAAATTTATATGACAATCATTTACTTTCTGATATCTTTTGTTGTCATTCTTTAAGCAGCCTAAACCACTCATTCGTGACTCTTGTGGTTTAGCCCCAGCCGGCAACTAAGCACAATGCAGCTGTCCACTCACTCCTCCAAGGTGGAATGGAGGAGAGAATCAGAAGAGTAAAAGTGAGGAAACTCATGGTTTGAGATAAAGACACTTTAATAGGTAAAGCAAAAGCTGCACATGGAAGCAAAGCAAAACAAGGGATTCATTCACCACTCCCCATCAGCAGGCAGGTGTTCAGCCATCTCCAGGGAAGCAGGGCTCCGTCACACATAATGGTTTCTTGGGAAGACAGACGCCATCACTCCGAGCATTCCTCCACCTCTTCCTTCTTCTTCAGCCCAGCTTTATATACTGAGCATGATGTCATATGGTATGGAATATCTCTTTGGTCAGCCTGGGTCAGTGTCCCCTCCCAGCTTCCCGTGCACCCCCAGCCTTCTTGTCAGGCCAGCAGGAGAAGCTGGACTGTCCTTGACTACTTAGGAACAACTCAAAACATCAGCACCTTATCAACATTTTCTCATCCCAAATCCAAAACACAGCCTCACACTAGCTTCTGTGAAGAAAATTAACTCTACCCTGGCTGAAACCAGTACAGTGACATACCTCATAACAAGCTGCAATTGTATTCCACATAAAACAGAAATGCAGATTTTAAAGATTTTTAGGTGTGCATTGTAGGATATTTCTTTTCTGCCTTTAAAAACAGAGACATCCAGAGATTTTTGTCAATTGAATGTCAGACATTTTCGAGAGTTCTTTTTCTTTCCCTTTTTTTTTTAAAATAACACTACAGCTTAAATTACATAATTCGAGAGTTCTTTTTCTTTCCCTTTTTTTTTAAATAACACTACAGCTTAAATTACATAGGTTTCATCACCTTGTTTCCATAACCATGAACATTTTCAAGTAAAATTTGCAAAACCCAGGGTATGTCTTTATTGATATATTGACTGTGTATTCATTCTTTTCACAGAATGTTCAGTTGCATACAACAAAAAAATATTGTGGACCTACATTTCTATTTTTGTGTATAAAAGTTGGTCTGCATTTGCTATCTTATGAGAACAGACTTTGTACATGGTTAGCAAAATTTAGTTTGTAATGGCAATGCTAGCTACATCTGGGCTAGCTTAATGCAAGATTAAAGTTTAAATCTGTTCAATAAAATTCACACTCTGTCAAAGGTGAAAATTATTTGAATCCCCATCAACTTTTAAAGTTACATTAAAGAACCTAGAAAGGAGATATTTTCTCAGATATAAACACTAAATAGCAAGGTGCATATTAACATATTAACACTTGAGTTTTAAATTTTCCAGATATAGTTTAATCTTGACTGAATTATATTTTTATAGCAAAGGACTGACCTTCTCTATAAAAACTGCGGTTAGAACACATATTAGTAAAGAGCAGTATCTGTCATCAAGTTAGGAAGTAATTATCTTGATATCAGTAAACTTAGCTGTTACATAGTAAATATTTCAAAATAAAAAGTTGTATGTTATTGCTATTAGTAATTCATATAAAATATTTTTTAATGTAATGGCATCAGTTTTTTTGTTACTGTTATTAATATTACATAACTAAAATCTTTTATTTTCCATCTTTAAAAACAAATATTATCTCATTAAACTGTCACTTCCTACTGAATTAACACAGCACTTTTTTCTTTATTTACATTAAATTCAACAGATGTTATTGAGTTGATTCCATTTTTTTATATAAGACGACAATACAATTAGGATTTTTTTCAAAACTGTAATTGTAAAATTGACCTTATTAAAATTCCACTTCCTACATAATTAAAAAAAAACTAATTACTTGTAGTAATTGGACCAGAAATGACATTTTCAAATCATTAATATTCAACAAATTGTTTTTGAAGATGTTCTTGCATGGTTAGTAGTCAGTCTTCAGCATTTCTGTTCATTTCTTATTTAAAAGTCATCTGGAATAATAGTTTGCATTTTAATGAGACATGTCTTTATGCACTGACTTTATTTATAAGGTTTTTAATTGCTAATTAATGTGTGAAAATATCTGTCTCCTGTAATATTTGTAACACATGAAGTGAAAGGTGAATATAGTAGAACAACAATTCACACATGCTGCATCACTGTAAATAAGCACAAAAAATACAGTATTTTCCATCCATGAGTTTTCATTATTCTTTCTAGAAATGTCAAAACCAGGTTTAATATGTCATGGTACTGTGCACTTGAATAAAGAAGTCAATTTATCTAGCATCACAAAGTAGAAGCAAATCAAAATAATGATGTATGAATGATTTTATTAACCAGCAAAATACAACTGAGATAATTTCAAGCTGTATACTGTTTATATTACTTGGTGTAATCACATTTGAATTGATATCTTATATGCACTCTAATTCTTTTTATAGATCATTGAATATATGTGTCTATATTTATAACCTTGAAGTGTAATTCCTCTGATGTCTCTGGAACAATCAGAGTTCAGATGAGCACAATCAGAGCTATGAAGAGATTTCCATTCTGATAAGCCTGAACCATGAGCTAGAGTTATCATTTTTAAGGGTGTCAAATTGCCAATAAAAGCTGTCAGATGATGTCAAATGTGAAGTCATTTTGAGTGACATGTCTGCATCAGAAGTTGAACTGAGATGATTGCACACTCTCCTATTGTTGGGCAAAGAATCTTCATGTGATTTCAGGGTTTGTATTTCCATAAGTAGGTGTAAATTTTAGATAACTCTGCTTCTGTTTCTAATCCCTGAATATCTTCAGATATTTAACCTCCATGTATCAGCAGTGGAAATTCAGCTGCCTGGAAAACTGTAGCTCTTTCAGGAATTTTGGAAGCTTCTAAAGCTTCCTTATGGTACCTGAGAGTGAATTTTGAGGATGACAATATTGCACTGAAGGGCTTTTTTTAATGTATCCTTCAGAATCACTTCCAAACTTTTTGTTTTCATGTCCCCTTTTTTCCCAAGGAGCCTTTACTCTACAATGTTTCTGTCAGGTCTTTTCAATTCCAATTAACGCTTTTCCAGACAAAGAGTAGATAAACTCAGTAGATAAACAAAAATTTGTTTTTGATCTGGAGGAACCAATGTTGTATAGAACCTATTACTTCAATTAAAACATCACCAACAGTTAGCTGAATTTCTTAAATAGTCATTTCTAGTTTAGCCTGCAGTCTCATACAAGCAGAAGCAGAGAGAGTTGGCAACATCCAGGAATAACCAACAGACATTCTGCAGTTGAAGGGGAGATTTAGCGCTTGGCTATTCTAGGTTCTTAGCTTTCGAAACAGGACATTTATCAGAACTCAAGTACCAAGTTTGGTGATGTTCAGAGTACATACACACCTTGCTAGAGGCACCCCAATCATTCTTCAAAGCTCCTGTGCTTTCCAAAGGAATGTGGTACAAACCCACTCTCACAGAAGTATTTTGAATCTGCAGATGATTCAGTTCCTGGTTGAGCTGGTTACTCTATCTGCTAGGTTATAGCCAGTTGAAAAGCATAAAATTTTTTTTTTAATTTAAATATCAAATCAACCTTTTTCAGGAATCTGCTGTTTCACTGCAGTTTCTGACAAAAGGGCTGAGCTTCCAGTAGAATATCAGAGAATGAGACATAAACACCACTCTTTTGCCTTTGAGATTAATGTCCTGTGAAACACAGACGTCTTTTTTCATGCTACCAGCATGCCCTCATTCACACAAGAATTCATATTCAGCTACTAAAATTGAAGTTCTCAGAAATTTCAGTACATGACTTGCGCTGATTTGAATGGGAATGAATTACCTAGTGACTAGACAACCACATTTTGAAAATCTGAACATGATTTGTTTCCATATTACTTATAATTTCCTGACTGTATCTGTTTAACATTAATGATATTTTAAAAAACCTCTTATGTTAACAGATGTCATAACCATCTTTTCAAGGGTTTCTTTTTTTTGTAAAAAGCTGAAAATTCCTGGCTTTTCAAACTTCTGGTGTATGCACAGATCTTCCTTCTTTAAAAACACATTAATATAATTAGCTAAGTGTCTGCTTTAGGGAGTCAACTGTCCTGGGTATATTTATTAGAATATTCAAACTGATTTGTACACAGGTATAGTAACTCTGAGGGGAAAAAAACCCAAAAAATGAAGTATAACTTCCTTAGCTCTATAGTCACATAATGGGTCTAAACTGCTAATCCTGGCATGCAACAAGAGAATTACTTCTCTCTCAGTTTTGAAATAATAACAATTTTTCTTACACAGTTAATTTCCACAACAATCAATTAAAGTGATGACGTTGTAGTTTATGTATAAGGTGTATGCTTAAAGTTTGGAATGCATGTTGTTTGAATAACATGCAGAAGTAACTTCTATATATTGTATGCACCACTTCTGTTGGAAAGAAAAAAAAGATTAGTCTACTGTGGCCTTCATACACTATCAAGAAAAAGTGGGAAGGTTTTCTAGTCTTCGTACCATAATATTTGTATGACATTTAGAACCACATTTACAGCAGGAACATATGGCATTTTGGAAAAGAAGTCTTATGATAATAATATAAAATCATTGAGAAGCAAAACAATTAGACACTGTGTCCTGGAAGCCTTATTTTGTGGAATAAATATGAAAAACTGTGAACTGTGGAAATTATTATTTTTTCCCTTAATCCAATAAGATGAGTGGTAGACTAAATCTTCAAAGGTTTTGAACACCTTAAGAAACCATCGTTCATTCCCTTATATTTTTATTAAATACTCTGCTGTTTCCAATTATTTTATTGAAATCAGATTTTGTTTTAAAATACGTAAAGGTAATATACCTTACCCAAAAGGCTAAGGCTTGAAAGATTTCTAATGCCTGAGGAAAGGCTTAATTTCTAAGTTTATAAAGGTTTAAAACAAATTAATAATAATAATAAACATAAAAGTAATGGTATGTCTGGAGATGCCTGACATTCTACTAAGAGGGTGGAATGAAAGTTACCCTGTGTAAACCACGTGCTAAGCAAGAATCCAATTGCCCTTCACGACTGAAGATGTGCTACTCATTGTGACAGACCTCAGAATGTTGTCGTATTCTCTTTTTAACACTATCCTCATTGATGCCTCTTTTTGTGCTACATCATTCTTTAAAACCTTTCCAAAGAACTTGGAAAGTGGGTCTAATCCGTTAGCTCAGATTTACTCCCAATTCTCCGTCTTAACTCATTTTTTCATGTGTCAAACGCAGTCACAAGCAGATTTTATTCTGGCCAGTCTGCAGTGACTCCTTTTAAAATCCTGCACTGTTACAAGGTAGTTGCAGCTCTACATTCTTACCCATTCCTACTTTGCCATGAGTTATTTACTCTTTCCTCATAACATTTATATTCTGCAACCCCTGGCCCCAGTTCCATGTAGGTATTTTCAGTATTGCCAGAAAATACCTTTGCTGCTTCTTGTGGCCGTTTCCATTAGCCAATAGATTGTTGACCGGAAACTTACACCTGCCAACGCCTCGCTAACTGGCAGGGTGGTGGCCTGCTCTCCACACAGCTTGGGAAGCAGAGCATGCACACCCCTATGCTTATATACGCTGCTCCACCAGTGTGTGTTATATGAATCTATGCCTTTCTGTTCACAGCTGATCTTCAGACTCAGCAGGAGGTCCAGCAAGGTTGTCTGAAATAAAACCTCAACTCGCCACAGCAAATGTTTTCCATTACTTGCAGGAAACTGACCTGTTTCTCAAAGTCAGGGAAGCTAAGTACAGCATACAACTGATTTAAGCATATATAGTGTTTTTCTTAACTATAATATAATTAACATTCACTGTATAAAATTTATCTTGTTTAGGTCTTGAATTAGCCAAATTGTTTGCGCATTTCTGTTAGATTTCCCCACAAACTTCACTCTGCCTATGGTACACTATTATGAACTGCACAAACATATCTACTTTAATAGCTTTCTCCAATAGGGAGGTCAATAGAAATAACACATACTGACCCATAATTGAATGCAAGAGATTTACTGAAACTGATTAAGCTTTCAGAGTCACGCAGAGGCAGCTACGCTCATACATCTCAACCGTGCTGTAAGAGCACATCTTCCCTAATACTGACTTGCAGATTTAGCAGTCATGCCCTAGGTCAAAGAATATACTCATGATAGAGCAATCTGAAAGTGCCTGGCTGAATAATAATTGCAATGAATAAAATACCTTGCAAAAGGGATGGCTGATGGTATTGCCAATCTTTCAAAATATGTTGTGGTTGATAATGATTGCTTAGGTCTGCAACTCTTCTCTTCTTCATCATTTAAATTAATAATTTAACTAATTTAAATTGCAAAGTCAAACTCAAAACATGGGGCCAGATCCCAGGCTGTTGCAAATTATTATACATTGATTGACTTTACCACTCAGTGTGAAGCCCAATTACTACATTAGACTTTTAGCTTTCATGTAAGGTAAACACACAAATGAACAAGAAAACAAGCTTTGAGTTTCTCTTTTTTGGTGGGTGTCTTTTTTTTTTTCCTGGGGAAAGCATAAAAAATAGACCTCAAATAACTGTAGATCAGGCAACATTTCAAACGTTTCAGTTTTCACTGGGAGAAAAAAATCTATGCTGATTTCTACCTTGAAGAATCACATTTCAGAATTCTGAAATAATCAGAAACCATGACTACCTTTATCCTATCCTGATTCAGACACACTGTGAACAATAGTTACCCTTTAGCATCATTTAGACTGTTACGGTAGAACGAGGTTTTATATACTGAGGTCCTTTATTTATAAATTATACAAATGTATAATTTGTACATCCTGTTCCTTTATTTTTTTTAATTAATTTGTGATACTTAGCTTTAGATATCTAAAATTCTGATGTGTACATTTGAAGCAGTTGTTTTGTGGTTCCTTTACTTGTTAATGGAAGAAAATAGGCATTATTAATCACACTATTTATCTGACCTTTATTAATGTCTATTTCAGGGTAAGATGAGTCAATCCAGGAACTTTATTGACTGAATCTTCACTGACTGTAGTGGGACCCTGAGGCAAGAAGGTTAGATGCAGATATCCAAATTTAAGTGAACATAATCCACACATAATAATCACCGACAGTTTGTCAGATAGGTCATCTATTTACTCCTTTCTTTCCTTATATGTGTAGGAGGGTGAATGCAGAAAGCAGTTGCACTCCAACTCTTTTCCCCACTCTTTCTGTCCATACACTTGGCCAGCCATAAACTTTTCTTTAGGTCATTCTTTACCTTTATTTCCCCTCTGTAGTATCCCATGGGGAAGCCTTGAAGATATAGTTTTTAAACTTTTTAGTTTAAAACGTAAAAAAATTAATCATGTTAGGCTACACTTCTGTTAAACTATGTCTTAATCAATAGAATTCTAAAGGCTTATAAATAATCTAAGTCTAAATCTTTTTGCGTTCATGCAATATATTATAAAAAGTTATTCATCATGTGCCCTAGCTGTGGAGCAGCAAAAGAAGGTTTTGTTACCAAGCTCTGCTTTACTGAATGTTTCAGAATGAATTGTCAGTCACTGCAGATGTTCTGAGATCTTCTAGCACCTTCATCCATAGTGTCACAATCAATGAACTGTCAAGGTTAACATACAAATTGTCATTGCTGGGTTCCAAATTAACAGGCACATATGACATTTCACACTGCTCAGAGCAATAGTTACAGATTTAGGAACATTCTGATACCAGTAGCAACATTATTACTGGCTACTTATAGGTTCAGAACTTTTGTTTCAAACAATATCTATAAGGTTTGTTTGTTTGTTTAAAAAAAAAGTAAGCCCAGGATTCTGAGTCTCTCATCTCAGCTTCAAAGAGGTTATGTTGTGTATCAGTTGTGCCAGAACCCTGAATAAAAAGACCATTATTATTATGCAGAAGAACATAATTCACAGATTTTTTTCTGGTAAATAGCACAAACTCTAATAATCCTTTCAATGATACCTTATTTTTTTTCTGAACTTTACCTACAATTGCCAACTAAAGACATTTCACCATCACCCAGATCTTGAAATACATCTAGGTATTTTTCATTCAAATAAATATATAGAAATCTTTGAGTCAAATATAATTTGATTTTTATAGAAATTAGGAGTGCAACTTTTGAGGATCTGGTTTCACATCGTTTAGTAATTTAATCTTATTTCTCATGCAACAATTACAGACAAAAAAATCTGGGAAAAAGGAAATTAAGTGTGTGATGCTTAAAACATTTACTGCTCTAACTTCTGGTTTATAGGGAGAGCTTCAAAATGGTTATCTTTAGTCTAATCTCTTGATCTCCTTGATAGACACTCCTTCTAGGCTGTGATTAGATTTCACTCTGAATCACCTCCCTGAGGAATCTATCTGACTAGAAATAGTCTACAAAGTGATTACTTACTACAAGGCATTGAGTTTAGAGTCATTGGAGACCAAAGGTACTATTATGAATATTTTTCAACAGTTCATTTCTTTCCAGCATTTGAAAAAAACCAATGATCTTTAGTCACTATGACAAGTCAAAAACTTGTTTAAGTATGTGAAACACAGTGTACTTTAACACTGCTGATTTGTCCAATGTTAGATTTTATTACTTTTACTTCTAATGAATAGATTCATACATCTTAAGTAGCCTCACTAAAATGAAGAGAACAGTATTAGAGTAGTAGAATCTGTCCTTAGCCAAAAAGCAATTTCCGAAACTTAAGGAGCTGCATGGCTTTTCACAGAAAATGTAGGGCAAGGAAACACATTCTAATTAGAATTAGTTCTGTTTTCATTAAAAAAATGTATGAATCCTTTGCCCTTCCCCTCTCTGCAGTCAGATCATTTACAGAAAACAAATTCTCTTTGTTCCTTAGGGATTTATCTATGCCTTATTCTCCACCTCAAGTTAGAATCCACTGCTGCAGAATCTTAATAATGTTCCCAGTCATTAACTGTGATGTCACAAATACAAGAGTAAGATTTTAAAGTGGGAGATAAATAGAAGTGAATCAGCTCCAAATTACAAAATATCATGTATTCTCGTAAATGTTCATAGAAACAAAATAAAACTGGAACAAGTTAAAAGTTGCAAAAATATATATACATCAGCAAGTTTATCAAAGCATTTCATGAAACATCAATTTATTTTATATTAAAGAAGTAGCAGAGATATTGTAGGAATGGGGCACTATACTTTGGGACCTTATATTCCTGTAGAATAGATTACAAAGAATAGTATTTTGTTAGAGTTCTGAAAGACCAAACCAAATATTATCCTGGGGGTGGAAGACACTGTCTTTTGAATGTCCTTTGAAGTACAGGCATCTCTTTTTACTGGACTATATTAGTTTACAGCCCGGTGTGGGAGCATTGTTATATATGTTCAATATGTAGTGAATCAGAAGCAAGAACAGGCACTATTTTGTTAAGCCATATGCAAACATGGGACTTCTCAGGACTCCTTCATACCTGTACTGTGAATGCAGAGACAGGAAAGGAGGTTAATCCCTGAACTGGCATCTGAATGAATTGAAATATGATACACTTGCTCCGAGCAAACTAATACCAAATCAGTGTCTATTTACATGACTGTAGCTCTATCAACACAGTTGTGCCTGTTTAACCACACAGTGTTGTCTCGCTGTGAAGCTGCTTTTACCTGCACTACAGTTTTAATAGCTTAGACCACAGTTTTCCTAGGGAAGTCTTCACCATACTTCATTTTTCAATGTAAATGTAATTTCAGAGAGAACTTCAGAGACCGAAACAGACAATCCAGGTAAAGGAAGAGTGGGAGAACATTTCACGTATGTCAAAAAGCTATTTCCTGTGCTGAGGTGAAAGAAACAAAGGATTCTTTCCTCCTGTCACACATCACATTTGTTCATATTTACCTGTTTTCAAATGGAATGGGAGGTGACAGAAATTTGCTTTTCTAGACTTTGAACATTTTTAATGGCAATGTTTTTTTCAAATTTATTTAGAAGAGACAGTACAGTATTAATGACATCTTCACTGAAAAGCTATGAGATAATGATAGGTAGCTTTCCTAATAAGGAAGAACTTTACTTTCTTACACCTTTTTTCACAGTCTAATAAGCTGCATAATATGAAATCATAGCACTACTTTCAACCATTAATTCTTATTGAACATGATTAATTATTCCTGCCCTGGCTTCCTCACAGATGGAGGCATAACAAGATCAGGGAGGGACTAAAGGAAGGGACAGAAATTGAAAGTAGATTAATTTTTTTTTTTTTTGGTACGAGTCCAGATTATACTTTTTTTTCTGTCAGGTTGTCTGTCCCTTCCCTTCCCTTCCCTTCCCTT
>NW_010565424.1:56572-57967 GCF_000687285.1 Phaethon lepturus | reverse complement strand
GCATACGGAATCGGCGAGCGGCCGCGGACGGGGGTGGAGAAGCTCCGGGAGCGGCGCTCGCGACGAGAGGGAGTTTCGCAGCACCCCGCTGGCGGCTTCTGCCGGTGTCTCCTGCACGATGCAGACGGGGCCTGGGATGAGGAGCCCTTGTTAATCGGAGGTAACGTTCTGATCTTCACAGCAGCACGGTAGCGATTGCTGCTCTTGGGTTATTAATTAAAATATGGGTGATACGACCAGGGGAGAAGCAGTGAAGTCTGCTGTACTCCTCCGGAGAATAAAGCTTCACGGTG
Organism: Phaethon lepturus; assembly: GCF_000687285.1. NCBI lineage: Eukaryota > Metazoa > Chordata > Aves > Phaethontiformes > Phaethontidae > Phaethon > Phaethon lepturus. Next base: position 57,674 of record NW_010565424.1, on the reverse strand, counting down.
GCATCGTGCTGCAGCTGGGGGTTATTGAAGTTTGTCTGTTCCCCTTCACGCGGGCTTAGTTCGCGTTAGCAGCAGTGAGAAAATCTGTACGTGTTCCTGTCAGAGGAAGGGAAGACCATTTAGTCTCCAGCTTTCTTACTTTTTAAGCCAGCAGCTACTATGTATATGCGATATTAAATGGGTTTTGCTAATAGAAATACATTAACATACAGCTCTTAGGCAAGGTAAATACTTCTTCCTATTACCAGAGACAGTTCCCCACCCCGCAGGTAATCCCTGGGGTAGAAAACATCCCGTACAGTGGTAAAAAATTTACATTTGTTCCACACACCTCAGCAGAAAGAAAAATCACTGTTGCATTTATTTGTTCAGCCTCTTTGTAATAACTAAGATTACACAGACTGTGCTGAACAGATTTTATGTTGTGCAGATATTTCTCCTGTGTACTTACTACTTTGATGATATTTTTAGCAGTTTTTAAATTACTATTCTTTTTCTAGTTTTGAAGTGAAAATACATTTTGTCTGAGCACGTCTCCAGGTCTCTGCTGTTCTTCTTGCTGTCTCTCCCTTGTAATTGTTAACTATGTTTTTGGGAGTTTGTACTGCTATTGGGGGGTGATAACGAACGTGATCTTAAAAGTGCATGGCAAGGAGCTGCAGGTTCATGTTGTGTGCCCAGGTCGACGCGCTTTCAGGGTTGTGGTTAGGGCCCCCAGCACAACTCCAGATCCAGGTGCTTAATGTCACAAGTGGCATTTGAACGATATTGGGGGGTTTTTGTTGGTTTTTTTCTAAGGGGAGATAAAAAAGACAAGGGTGTCATTTTTGCACTGAAGGGCCCTTACTCTCTTCTGCCTGTGTGTGTTATGTAGCAGTACTGTTCACTGCAAGTAGTTTGGGAGAACACAGCTCGTGCCTCCTGTTTGCCCGATGGCACGTAGCAGCCCCAGAGCACACACGCTGCTTTTGTGCTGCTGTTTGGATTTAATCTTTAGAGAGCAACTGTTTCAAAGAACAAACACATTGCCTTGTAGGAGAAACTCCACAAAACATCCTGCTAGTGACAGCGGCAGGCGCTGCCCCTCACGCCGGGTGTTCCA
>NW_010565424.1:0-56550 GCF_000687285.1 Phaethon lepturus | reverse complement strand
CCCTGCCAAAACCAGCGGGGCTTCGCTAGCCGGCCAGCCAAAGGCCAGGAGCTGCAAGCTGTGTAACCGTGAGGTGACCGCCACAGTGGGCCAGCGAGCGAGGGTGGCCGGAGAAAATAACGTTTATTCACAGGAAACCGCGAGGCTGCTAACTGCTCGCTCAAAACGCGGTACCTGGCTTTATCCTGGCCCTTGGCCCCGGGGGCTTAGAGCATCCCCTTCGTGCAGGAGTGTCAGCCCCGCTAATCTGTACACGGCCCCCCAGGCTGCTCGGCAGTGGGGCCGTGTCAGGCACCGTGTGGGCAAGGTGATGAGCCTGTTTGCTCCCTCCTCGCTGCAGGAAAGAGCTCCTCGGCTGGGCAGCATGGCTGGAGGGATGATGCTGGACCCCGTGTCTTGCCATTTCGACATCAGCATCTTAATGATGATTAAGATCATTAAGATCTTAATTATGATTCCGGGCAACACCTGCTATAGTAAAGAAGGGCATTTTAAAGTAATAATAAGCATATTTAAACCTGTTTAATTTTTTTTTTTTAATCTATCAAGTGAGAGATATTTATGGTCATTACTTCCAGCAGAGAGAGAAGCGAGACCCTAGATTAGATTCTGGGCATCTGATTGTTTTTCTTGGACTTGTCAAGGACCAGCAACCGTGGAAAACCCAAACCAGAGCTTGTCCACACAAGCAAAGAAATGGAACCAGAATAATTAAAGGAGTTGCAATTCACACCTGTTTTTCAGTGGATGTTTTACTATAGGCACTCTTATCAGGACATAAAAATATATGTGGATCAATGTGGGTTTCACATCAAAATCGGTCATCTTTGTGAATACACTGCTTTATACTGATGTAGAGCCTGTTACTTTGCTTTTACTGCTGTGTTTTAACCAGCAAACACAAAGTTTCATTTGCTGTTAGTTTAAAAAAGTGGAGCAAATATGTCTCCCACACATAAAATAATCCTGCTTAAAGTTCATTTGCTAAATGCTGCGTGCCTCATTTATACAATGACTTTTATAACCCATTTCCTCCAGAGTATATGACACTAAACGGGCAGGGTCAATTTAAAATAGATAGCTTTTGCTTACACAGTCAACTTTCATCTATTGTATATGTTTCTGTAAACAAAAAGATGCAGCAGAGTTTGGGAGGGACGTAAGCACAGGCAGGGCTTTTGCCGTAACTTCTTCACCGTCACTTCATCTTTTTTTTCAGCACAGAAGCTTTTGCTTCCTCACTGGGAGAGCCTGTATGAAGGCCTGCGTGGACGGTGGTGTAAGGTAAGGAATACACCCACTGAGACCCGGGTTTTTTAAGTTCTTCTTCCTAATTTTACATTGCTACAGAGTTCCCATGTGAGAAGTTACTTCACTCTGCATCTAATTTCTTCTCAGAAGGACTTGCATGTGGTGGTCCTTTGTTGTTCAGTAGTAACAAATATGTGAGCAAAAGCTGTTTACTGTGTAGATGATAATATGCCTTAAATTACGTTGATTTTTACTCTTGCATGAAGTTTTGTATGAGTACTCTTTCTCTCCCATGAGCCTCAAAGGGTCCCTTTGGGGAAAGGATCGTGCCGTGTCTCTGGCGTACCTCTTGATGCAGCAGGTCCCTGTGCAGCATCACTTGCAGTATTTTATTCAACTTTGATGTGTTAAATTAAGACAGGCGAGTCCTGTGTGCTTTCTGATTCCCAGAAGTACCATTGCTTTGTGGCCTTCCCCTGCCAGCTCTAGAGTCGCCTTTCCTTCTGAAGTGCACTTCTCTCTTCTCCTGCTGGGTAGCAGCCCCCATCATCTCTGCGCCCCTTCGGACACGGTGCGCGCGAGGCTTGTATCCGCAGGCAGACTGACGGTCAGCAAACAGCATCATTCCTACCTCCTCTCCCAGGACCTGTGTCTGTGGTGTTTTACTCTACCTCATGCAGCACGTGAACAAATAAATGGTCAATAAATGAAGAAACTATTTGAAATACAATGACTGGAAATTGTGTAGCTCTCCGATTTGGGGGCCTAAAAGACAAGCTTGCATGCAGTGCTGGGCAGATTACACAGCCTGCATGGATATTACAAGGTCCAGCACTGTTAGTATAGTATAGCTGTACTGCTTATTTCCTTAATCTGCTTGTTTAGAGACACCCAGAATATTCATCTTAATCATCTGTTTCCGCTGCATAGTAGGTACAGGAGGAAATGCCACAGAGAGCCCTGTCACTGGGAAAGCACATCATTTGAATGTGCAATGTAAATATTTTAACTAAGAAATGTAAACACTGTTTTGCCTTTAGGATGGGAAAAGACTGTCACAGTCAAAAATGAGCTGACATAGGAGTGACCCTGTATAGATGAGATACAAAATTGTGTTCACACGTTTTGGTAATCAAAACAGAGCTCTTAATGAATTGCCTAGTGTGAAAGGAATTACAAACACAAATGTGCCTGGCACAAGACAATCGGAAGTCGCTGCTGTTTTAACATTAGAAGGAAGGACTTTCAGAATTCATGAAGATCCAAGGTCCATGGGAGGGATGATGTGAGATGAGAGAGATGAGATGATGAGAGATGTGAGATGGTGAGAGCTAGAGAGAGGCTGGAGACCCTGGAGGAGGATCTAAACCATAAGTATGCTCCAAATATTCATGGTTCTCCATGCCTCTGGCTATGACTTGTGTTTACTGTGCCAGGACAGTTAATTCAGAAGTTTCCAAGGATTAGAAGATGGTAGAAGCAACAAAGATACTAGGTACAACAAGAAGCACCAAAGGAAAGTTTCAAAGGAAAGCAGAGTTCTTGGGGAGCTCAGAGCGGTTGCTCATTAGCTCTGCCTACACTGGCTTCATAAGTGCTTGAAGCCCTATGGTCAAGTGGTACTTGATAGACACCAGATGTGGGATTTAACTTTTGATGCTGAATATGGTCCTGAAAAATAGTGCTATAGCATAGGATACAGAATACTCCAGACACCACTTGACTTTATTGTGCAGTAGACGCTAAGAAGTAGAGACCCTAAATGGTCTTTGGGTATTCATCATATTGCTAAGCAAAGGAAACATCTGGAGATTATTTCGTTGGCTATATGTTCTAGTCTGTGGATTGTTAATATCCAAAGACGAAGAAACAACACAGAGGATTTGACTAGACTCCTTGGATTGCAAGAAACTAGTTAGATCTTATTTCTGTAGGAACGGGTCTATGTAAATGCCCAAGCAAGTAAGCCTTCATTACTGGAATAGATGGGGGATTTTTTAAAGTTGATTTTTGCTTGTATTATCAACAATGGGTAATATATTAACATCTGCCTGAAATATGCTATTTCTTTGTTCTAACAGCTGGAAATTTACATTTATACATAGGCCTCAGAGCTAAAAATGTCATCCCCTAGGTTAAAAACGCCTACTGATTTTTGTAATTCTCCTTGTTAGGAAAGGAGAACTGGAAACACAAGGAAAAGACAAACAGGAAGGGTAGCCCCCAGATGATAAATGCTCTCTGTTGGAGCACAGATTAATCATGTAAAGCGTAGCCTAAGACTGTCATTGTCTGCCTTTACTACAGGAATTTAGCAGCAGCGAAATGAGCAAATCTCTTAAGAGTAAAAATTATCCAAAGAAAGTAGAAGAAACCAAATACTTAAGTCATTAGTGAAGAGAAAAATACAATAGCATTTTTTTTCAGTATAAAGGAAATTAAGAGCCTTTTTTTGTGTGGATGAGAAGTTTTTTGCATAGATGAGAATAACTTTGACATTATCCTTGAATAAAACTTCTGTTGCTAGAAAATCAATCATTTGATGCAATAACTTTATGTAACTATTCTCTTGAATATAGATAATCCAGATCTTCTTTGCCTCCCAGACAGATGTATCAATTTTCATGGGAAAGCATGAATACCTTCAAAAGTAAGAAAGAACTTAGTTTTTTCCCTTTAGGAGCAGGAAGCTCATATACTTTTGCTGAAGTGCTGTATTGTGCTTTTTTTCTCCCCCCCCCCCAAAAAGGATCTAAAATTGTTTGGTTTAACACAGGAGAAAATGTAGGAACAGATTACTTTGTAGTGCTGAATTCATAGCATCATTTTTCTAAAAGAAAATAGCATTATTTGAAGAAGGATTTTAGATGGCTGATGAGAGATAGGGAATTTAAGAGGAGGGAAGAGAAGTACGGTTGAAAAATGTTTGGAATGACAGTGTAAACTTCAGGGAGAAAGGGAATTAGATGAAAGAATCTGTGAGAGTGGGAATAATAATGTGAAGGGGAACAGACTGTGCTGGTGAGATCTTTTGGCCTAGGTTTTGAAAAGAATTCAGAATATGATCTGCAATCTCTGTCTTTGTTTGGGAGGGGGAATGGGAGTTTTTTCCATTTACGGTAAAGTGGAGCAATAAGGTCATTACCCCAGCTGTTAAAATATTTTAAAATCTACTTCAGACTGATTATTTATTGCAGTGTTATAGTATAGACCGTTGTGATCAGAAGAAAGAGAGAAATTGGAATTGATCCCAAAAAGTGGGGTGAAAGCATAATTTATGCTTCCCTGAGGGGGGTGGGATGGCTGGTCCAGTCCGGCTCATTCTCACTCAGTTTGGTAAGAGACTGGTTTTTAGGAAGCCTCTTTGGGTATAGCTGTAAGTGAGCAAATCTCAAGGTTCAAATCTGCCAGGGGAACTTGGAAGCCTCCCTCAAAGCCAGAGATAAATAGGATGCATATTTTGAGTCCGAAAGTGCCACCTGAGTGTGGCTTTGCGAAGCACGTGAGGACCATGGCATCCCAAGCATCTCTGGCACACACGTGAGAACTGACTTGTGTAAGGCAGTGTTTCTGCGGAAGGTGGATGGGCTACACGGGAGCTCCCATGCCTACAGCTGCTTCAGAAGCTGCTTTTTCTTCGTGGTACAGACTAATCTGTGATCTTTGCCTGCTTAGTAATTTCTGTGTTACACAGTCTTCGAATTCATGTATCACCTATTCCAGATGAGCAGCAGTAACTTTCAGCATTAGGTAAATCTGTCAGTGAGATGAATTTATAGTTGCGCTGTGGCAGATTGTCAGTAGCCTTAGACAATCCGCTATCGTCACATTAACTTGGTTTCTCATTTCTGCTCTTGAGGCACAGCCTATTCCATTTCAGTGCATGTCAATTAAGGAGAGTATGCTCTAATAATATTTTACATTTACACAGCACCTCTCATCCCAGAGTACTTTATAAATCATATCTATTCAACACCACTGACCTTTCGCAGTCCCTTGAGAGCAGGGGAGCAACCATTTTACAAAAGCAATACAAACCATAGGAATTTTTTCTCTATAATACCGGGGGGAACCCATTAATTACAGAATGAATTATATGGTCCCTAAGCTACAGCTTCAGTTTTTAATGACCTTTACTGAAAATTTCCTCAAGATAAGGTGCATGATCCTGCATTTTGTGTACACTGTGAACAAAGAGCTAATCCATCTTTCCAAGACTGGACCCCTAGAAACATTTCACTCTTGCCTCTAAATGAACATAAAAGTATCAGTACCTCTATACCTTGGCATTTTATCTGTAAATTGTCACCTCTTCCTGCACGATCTGCCCTAAATCCTATAGTCTGCATTTGGCTCCTGAGCTGCTGAGGGTCCTCCCATCTCAGTGTGAGAGGTACAGCAACATCAATTCCCTAAATCCTATAGTCTGCATTTGGCTCCTGAACTGCTGAGGGTCCTCCCGTCTCAGTGTGAGAGGTACAGCAAAATCAATTAATCAGAAAACCTATTTAATCGCTTTTGAGGGGTTCAAATGCAACTCATCTTCTGCAGTATCAAGCTGAAGAAATTCATCATGGCTGTGCATTGGGCCAGCATATGCAGAGGAGAGATGAGCAAGGCCAAAGGAACAAGGAGGAGGAGGAGAATGGTGATGAATTCTCCTCCTGGCATTCAGTGCCCCTTCCCGTAAACATCAGAGGACGACCCGTTAGGGACTGTCCCTACAGCACTGCAGCCGTGGGGAATGGCAGTGGTGGGTGAGGGAGCGTGCGAGGTGGTCCTTGGTCTGCCAAGGCATCCTTCTTGTGATGTGCAGAGGCACAGCTCCTGTGCAGGACTACCTCAGTGGGGACAGATTCCCTCTATTTATGCTAGGAAAAAACTCCAGGGGAGCTGCTTTCATTGTTTTTAAAGAAGAAAATAGATACGCAGCCTGTTCTAGTACAGTATTTGTCAAACCAGCTGTTTTGGGGGTTAATTTGGATCTTATTTAATCTGTTGTTTTAAACAGAAGGACGGCAACATTTCTATTTCAGTTGTACAATTCAGCAAATGGATTACAAAACTGCAGTTAACTGACGCCATGGATGGTAACTCAGCTAACAGCGGATTAAAAGAATCTTTAGGTTTTCAGTGTATTGTTTTGCCACTTCTCTCTCTTCATAGCTTGTCTGAGTTTAATGTAGTTTATTCCATTTAGGAGCATTACTGAGACAAACACCATTAAAGCAGGCATTACAGTCCTTGTTTTGATTAGCACTCAAGGCCACGAGATAATGATGCTTAAAAAAAATCTCGTGTTCCTCTCATGGTCATTAGCACTCTGATCACCACCAGCCTTCCTACGACAGTGTAAGACTTTTTTTTTTCTCCTTAAATCCCAGAGCCGATTGTGAATGCCTTTAATATGGTCTGTGACATTTGAACTGTAACATTTATCTCAAAAATAACAATTCCTGCTCTTTCAGTGCTCATACTTGGAAGAAATCGTATCTTCATATGTAAGACTTGTGGTCAAAAACTATCATTGCTAGCTATTATTTTGCAAAGCTATTTTATTGAGGCCGTTTTCTTTCATTTTATTTTGTGGTCAGGCTTTTTAGACATTCGGGTATGTATGTGTTCTTCTCAAACAACACCCTGACCAGAGAAAGACATTTGCAACCCTCCTACCAAGATAGCAACCAATACAGGATCATTCCAGTTCCAGACTGATACAGGCAATTAAAATAATTTCCTCACATAATGTTTAAACCAGTGACATGTAATTCTAGGAAAAAGCCTCTCAGCACCTCTTTCCAACACTCGCCTGCACTCAGAGGATGACCAGCAGCTATTACATGCTAATGTCTTTTGAGGGTGAATGGCCATTTTAGGACGTGTTATTAACTCTGTGCAAATGGGTGCATTTTCCATCCTAGTGCACAGAGTCGACCTCATGTGCTGTTCCCTTTACAGGTTTTAGTTTTGTTAACCAAAAAGAAAAATGAGAAAAATTATGAGTTCAACGAGTTGGGCTTGGCATCTTGAAGGATTGGGGAATATCCATCTGTAATTGGCTCCAGTCGTAGGGACCAGACCCCTTACAGGCACGTGAAGTTGCAGGTCTCTAAGGGCAGAAGGCAGCCAGGGCAATTAACATTTCTAATAACACAGCCGACTCATTTTACCAGTATTGCTGTGTTGTACCTACTGCAGATAAACACTGGTGTACCTGAAAAGAGGCACTCACCCTAGTCTTCACTCTTTGTTCTTACAGACCAAAGTCACCCTGTGTTCTCACTACCGTGCCAGCTCCAGGTGCAAGAGCCCAGCAGTCTCCTGAGGTCCTCTGAGCTGCTCATCAAAGCCTCAGGGCAGGCTGAACACTCATTTTCATGAACATATTTATAGAGAGAGAGAAAAAAATTGCTGCTTTCTTTTTTTCTCTTCCTCCTGAAGAGGACAAAAATGTATGCACAAAAAAGTGTGGCATATGGAGCTTTATTGTAGACTTTCTTTGGCTTATGACTCTGCTGTATTACTACTGACAGTTTATTTCTGGCTCTGGCCATGATCCCCAGCCCCTGCCCCGGCATGTGGGAGGTGAATGTCCAGGAGTACCAAATTTAGAAAATGTTAGTAATTTTTGTTGGACTGTTTCTCCATTCTTTCCACCAATATAAACCTTCTGAGCACAGAAGCCCTTTCTGCCCTTTTACTGTGTTGCAGCCTGAGCCACCTAATCTGTACTTCTTTGGTTTGGGTGTTTTTTTCTGAATTTTGCTCACTAGAGCACCCAGTTCTCCTCTATTCCTACTGTTTGTTTTGTCTAGCCTTGCTCAGAGTAGATAACTAATGCAGTAGTTAAAATGCCATCATGTTAATGCTCTGTACCAGGGATGGAAACTTGCTTGTCTCAGAAGCAGTTACACATGAACCAGGCTGAAGAATGAGCTTCAGAGTGGAATAACCCTGGATTTAGTATTCAACCAGTTAACACACTAACTTGATTTGGCCTGTTATTATTTTTACCTAGGTAGTAGCTGCAGTTAAATTGAAAGGCATCTCCCAATTTCTGAACAACAGAAGAGAACTAGATCTCTCAGAGATATTATCTTAATAAAATCCATTTAAATAATATGTAAATCCTCATTTCTGAATTCCTGATAAACAGAGAATAAATTCCCGCAGTTCATTATTTCTCCTTATTTATATACCATTATAACTGTGAATGAGGCTTTATAAAACCACAGGGACACAATCTTTGCCCTAAAGAGATTGTAGCTGAAATTAGACACAACATATAACCAATAGCTTCAATAGACAAAGCAGGACTACACCAAATAAAAATTATTCATATTGTGTATATTGTATACATTGTAAGCTTGTGATAACACCATTGTTTGGGAAAGACCTGTTTGTCACCCCTGAATGTGGTGATTAATAACAAAGTTCTGGAATAAAGCCATCATTAGTGTTTGCTGGTTTAAACCAGAAAACCTGAGACACTCATGACTACTCATTGCTTTCCTAAGGGCCATTTAATTGAGCTGAATTTAATGGAGGCAATATCAGTGGCGCATTTGAATTTCTAGATGCGGTGGCCTCTAAGGATCTTCACTCTGGTTTTAGACTCTTCTTCTAAGCTACTGACATTAAATTTGCCATCGGTGTTTTATTAGATGATGACTTCCACGCTTTCTTCACCCTTCGTTGTGGGTACACACAATAATAAGACTTCTCTAGATTTTAGGTAAAATGGTGTCTTACTCCATATATGTAGAGCTCTCTTTCTACTATTTAGTTCCAAGTACCTGTGTAATACTTTGTTTCTGGGAATAAGCCATAATTGTGCAGTACATCATTGTTTGAGTGTTCCGCAGCAGAAGAGGCTTACCATCCTCATGTAGATATTGCATGTACTTGTATCAAATCCCCAGGCTTTACTTTGACATTTGAATGTCTAGACTTTTATTTTAACGGTTTTCAGATAATGAATTGAGGTTTGGCCACTATTTCCAGACCTCTGCTAAAATAGAGCTCATCTCATCTGCTCTCCGGAGGAACAGGTAACACGCCGGCGGTGGGAGCCACACGGGCTGGGCGAGGGGCATGGGGCTGGAAACCTCCCCACCTTCTCAGCCCCTTCGGCGGGTGAGGGTCGGGGTTTTTTCTCCTCAGCAATTTGCTCAGATATGAAAGGGGGTTAGTGTAGCTGCTCACCTACCCCACAGGATTCTGGTGTGGCTAATTAGTCAATATTTGCACAGGTCTGTGAAAACGCTTTAGAAGGGCCAATTATGAATTATAATTATCTTGTGAAGATGATTGGGAGTCCACGTTTGCATATTGATTCAGGCCATGGGAGTAAGCCTTTCAAATAATGGCTCTTATTTAAATACCTTACCTATTCCTTATCTCTTGTTGGGTGTCTTTTTTTAAGGATGATGAGAAACATTAGTTTACCCTCAGGAAAGACCAGGTCTGACTGTTTTTAATAATGAGTTATGTACTTAGTCACAGTAGGTAAATTTACAAACCAAGCAGGACACACTCAAGAGATCGATTCTGTCTGTTCAGCAGATGGTTTTACACAATAGGCATCAGGACGAGCCTGCTGAGACTTTAAAACAAATACTTCTAAGTAACATTGCCATAAGCCTGTTAATACAGTGCAATTCCTGTTGTAAACTCTGCAGAGTTCCTACTTTATTTATATCCCATCTATTTACTGAAGTATAATAGATTTACTCTGGGAAGAGACTAAATCTCAGCAGATTTACACTGAGGGCTGACAATTAAGTTTTAACTTACTTTCACAAAATAGTAACTAATGCTTAGCACTAACTGCAGGACACAGCTATTTTTCATAGCATCACACCAGTATTAAAGACAAAGCAAGAATAGCCTACAAAAGAAGTCCATGACTTGACTAAGAGTTTTTGATATTCCTGGAAACTTTGTGTTGCAGCAAGAATTCTTTTGTATTTTCCTTAAGGTCTCTGCATTTTCTCGTAGCTTTATAAATGTTGCTAGTCTCTTCAACTGGATAATGCAAGGCTTTATTATTTATTCTACTTTAATGTAAATTAGTTAGGCAAATAGTTGCCTCTAATACAGATTTAATAGTTTAGCATGTGGCTCTGTATGTTAATGTTGCATGAAATAAAAAGAAACCTAGAGTTGCATGTAATTCCACGGAGGCGACAACGTTCTGCCTGCAGTTATTATACGACAACAATTGGGAACAGAATTGGGCCAGAGGTTCCCTGCATACCTATGTCTTTGCAATAACATAAATTTTTAATGGGGAAAAATTACAGGAAAATGAACACTTCGTTTAAAAATGTTCATAAAGGGAGAACTGTTTTTTCCCCTTGAATATGGGTCTTTTGACAGTTATTTGCTACTCTTACGCTGACTTGCATTCTGTAGCTGCATAGGGATGTTTAGTGCAGTGATACGAGCCCACACATTCATGCTCCAGTAGAGGCTCTTAAATATTCATATGATGGCCAGATGATACACATGGTTTTATTTGCTTCTTTTCTTCCCTACCCAGAGTCCTTAAGCACCTAAGGGCTGAGAGGAGGAAAGGAGAGAAAACTGTAGTTGCTGCCCGTGTTACTGTTCTGCTGTGCTCTGTAACTCAGCTGGTGAGACGCACTGTGGGTTTGACCCGTGGTCTCCCAGCCCTCCAGCCTCATCTGCAGAGCCACAGACCAGCAACGTGGACAATCAAGCCAAGTCAGAAAGCTGCACCAGGGGGACGTCAGTGGCCCTGAGGCTTGATCACGGGGCAGCACCAGAACAGTGGAATAAATTGGGTGTCCTGAAATGGACTGTCCTTCTGAGACAGCAGTGGGTACTCTATGGTAACTGGCTTGTTTTCTCCATCTGTTTAGGCTGAACTTGGAATTTTCCATCATCATTTTGCCTTTTCCTTGCCTTCACTTCACCTGCATTTGCCAGCAGTGCTGTCTTTGCCTATTAGCAGTTGTGTACCAGCTGCTGTGCTTTTTCATTTTTTGGCAGTTTCCGTGCAGATTTTGCTTGCTTTATTGCCCCAAACCTTTTTGGTGCATGTCAGCATTTTACCAGTTTGCATACACTAGGAAATGATACGAGCCATGATCTATTTGGGTCAGTGCATGCCTGTGTGTAACCATTCCAAAATGAGGGATTTTCTAAGAATAAATTCTCTCTGGTTCTCATTCTTGCCCTCATCATATCTGTTAGCTCCCTTCTGCTATTTTTAGACTTGTGAAACTGGGGTAAAGGATGTGTTGAGTCTTTCTGTTGTTTTTGCTTTCTTCCAGCCAAACTCAGTCTTGCGTTTCTCCTGTTGGTTGAATAACTCATGGGAATACACGGCAAAGCAAGTAGTTTAGCAGCTGCCCCAAAGTAAGGTCTACAGTCATATGTTACAAGTCAGCTGAAAATTCAAAAAGGATTCTCTAAAAGGCTGGCATGGTTGTTTTTCTGAAAGTAGCACATCAGTTCGATATTGTGTATAAGTAAATGCAGAGCTGGATGACCTTTGCTCTTCAGGCACTTAGCCAGCTGTTCATCGTAGTCGAGAAAATCTTTCAACAAAAGGAAAAATTAATTTACTATTGCTGCCATCAAATTAACCTGTAAGTGTTTCAGTTTTCAGTAACTAATGGTCACCCTCTTGATTTGTGAGTGGTTTTTTTTTTGCAGAATCTGATTGCTTTACAATAAAACTGTTTCCCTAAGTGATGGAAAAGGATAAAAAAGGTTTGTTTACCATACAGTGTTAGGTTATCCTTTAAAATGAGCCACATTCAGGAGGGTATTATAGCAGGCCTGAGCATGGCAAATTTCTCAAAGAATAAAGAAAAAGCAGATGAAATGCAGACTGCTTGGTGAAGGAAAATCAGACCTGAACGGGGTATTATAACAGTAATGTAATGGTAAATCGTAAAAGATAACTAGCTGTTGAAATTGCTGGTGGAGGGTGTATTGTAGCTGTAAATGTTCTTGGGCTGACTTCTCATTATCATGTATATGTTTGTGTCTTAGAATCATAGAATAGTTTGGGTTGGAAGGGACCTTTAATGGTCATCCAGTCCAATCCCCCTGCAATGAGCAGGGACGTCTTCAACTAGATCAGGTTGCTCAGAGCCCCGTCCAACCTGACCTTGAATGTTTCCAGGGATGGAGCATCTACCACCTCTCTGGGCAACCTCTGCCAGCACTTCACCACACTCATTATGAAAAATTTCTTCCTTAGGTCTAGTTTGAATCTGTTCTCTTTTAGTTTAAAACCATTACCCCTTGTCCTGTTGTAAACAGGCCCTGCTAAAAAGTCTGTCCCCATCTTTGTTATAGGCCTCCTTTAAGTACTGGCAGGCTGCAATAAGGTCTCCCCGGAGCCTTCTCTTCTCCAGGCTGAACAACCCCAACTCTCTAAGCCTGTCCTCACAGGAGAGGTGCTCCATCCCTCTGATCATTTTTGTGGCGTCCTCTGGACCTGCTCCAACAGGTCCATGTCTTTCCTGTGCTGAGGGCTCCAGATCTGGACGCAGGACTCCAGGTGGTGTTTCACCAGAGCTGAGTAGAGGAGCAGAATCCCCTCCCTCGACCTGCTGGCCACGCTGCTTTGGATGCGGCCCAGCATATGGTTGGCCTTCTGGGGTGTGAGTGCACATTGCCAGCTCATGTCCAGCTTCTAGTACTGTCACATCCAGCAGTACCTGCAGGTCCTTCTCGGCAGGGCTGCTCTCAATCCCTTCATCCACCAGGCTGTACTGATATTGGGGGTTGCTCTGACCCACGTGCAGGGCCTTGCTCTTGGCCTTGTTGAACCTTATGAGTTTCACACAGATCCATTCCTTGAGCTTGTCTAGGTCCCTCTGGATGGCATCCTGTCCCTCAGGCATGTCAACCCCACCACTCAGCTTGGTGTCATCTGCAGACTTGCTGAGGGTGCATGTGATCCCACTGTCTACGTCACTGATGAAGATATTAAAGAGTACTGGTCCCAGTAGAGACCACTCAGGGACACCACTCATCACTGATCTCCATCTGGACATTGAGCTGTTGACCACCATTCTCTGGATGCAACCATCCAACCAGTTCCTCATCCGCTGAACTCTCCAGCCATCAAATCCATCTCCAATTTAGAGCGAAGGATGTTGTTAAGGGCTGTGTCAAAGGCCTTACAGAAGTCCAGAGAGACAACATTGGTAGCTCTTTGCTTGTCCATTGATGTGGTCACTCCATCATAGAAGGCCACTAGGTTGGTCTGGCAGGACCTGCCCTTGGTGAAGCCATGCTGTCTTTCTCAAATCACCTCCCTGTTCTCCATGTGCCTTAGCATAGCTTCTAGCATTATCTATTCCATCATCTTCCCAGGCACAGAGGTGAGGCTGACAGGTTTTCTATGTTACTTAATGTTATTCACCACATTTTAGGTAAGCAGTCCTATCACTTACTTCCTATCATTTCATTGCCTTTCTGAGAGAGTGTTTTCATGCGTTTCTTGTCATCTGCTCTTTGTATTTCTGACATGCCCTGCTCTTTCTCACCAGTTGGGCATCCTAATACTAACAGTCCATAACCCAAGTAATCAACAGATGCTGATATCAGTACCATTAATTTTATAACGAGTTTGTGTGAGCATGTTTTATTGGTGTATTATTATGGAAAAATAATTTGGGGGGAAGAAGTGCCAAAACAAAAATGTTGCTCAGGGTGAGAAATACTCGGCTAATGGCAAGGGTGGCGGTGCCCTGCTAGAAGCACCGAGCCTCGAGGTGGGTGGAGAACTGATGGCAGCTGGTGGAGCTGCGGCGCTGCAGCAACATCTGCGTGGCCTCTGGAAAGGAGGGGGAGGCAGCTGTGGAAGGAGCAACGAAGCTCCGCAGGTGGCAGAGGGTGGGTGAAAGTACCAGAAGAAGGCAAGACGACAGAGGCGGGGGCTTCCTGGCCATGCAGGAGTAAAGGTGGTAGCTGCTTTTGTGGTGTGCGTGCACGTGGATGTGGGCCCAGGCCTCTGCTGCGTGTGTGTGTGGATGCTGTGGTCACATCTGCATAGCTGAAAGACCCTTCTCAGGCGCTGAGTGAATGAGACGTGCTTAACACAACGGTTTTGAGCTTGCTGTCTGCTTTTCCCCTCGTACGTCACCAGTAGAAGACTGCTCTTCTTCTTACCTGGTCTGTCTTGACAGTCTCTCCTGTACCTGGAGAGCAGTTTTAGCCTGTATCCAGTATGGGTTTTCATCAAATTCCAGTCTTATTCTTCTCCTTCAAAACCTTAACAAGACCAAGTTCTGCGGGGAAGAAGTAATGATTTGGGTCAGCACAAAACCAAAACCTGGAAGAAGAAAAGCCAGGCTGGTTACTGATGGCGTGAAGGGATGAGATACTCTGCTTGTCCTGCCTACCAGCAGTTGCTTCTCTGTCATCACGCTTTGGCAGCTCATAACTCAAAGTAGGAGCAAAACTTTTTTCAGGAAGCATGATGTATTTATCCTTCTCTCTACAGTGCCATATTGCAGCGCTTCGTGCTAAAATAACGCTAATGATAGTAACATGGGAAGGCACAGAGGCAGGGGAAGTCTTGCAGCAGTAGTGATGCTTAAATTGCAGAAAAACTGATGCCAGCAAGCAGCACAAAGAACAAACCTGAGGAATGAAAAGAAGGATTTTCTTTTTAGTCATTTATTATTCAGCAAATTCGAGTTTACAAGCTATAGGCCAAATTCTGTCTTCCGTCTTCTGATTCTTGCTTAGGTGCAAGAGGGGTGTATTTTTATTAGAGATCATGATTTATTCACGTTGAGGAAATGTTCTGTTTATACCAAGTTCAGATCGCAGAGTGGTAGTTAGTAGACGACATTCAGAGTGGAGATTTCCCTTGAAACAATGTGAGAAAGTATTTCTTTTCTGAAGCCTATTTCCCTTCACAGATAGTTTCCTACCGTTAAATATCCAGCAGTCGGAGAAAGAGCACAAAACTGTGACAGGTAACTGCATTTGCTGGATATGTAAATGCAATATTCATACGTAGCTTTATGGAGGGCTTCTTTTTCACAGTGTACGAACCAAACATCTCAATTAAACTGAGAAGGGGAAGACCTGGTTTTCATTAACTGTGAAGACTTTCAGAATTACATTAGTTGCAGTTCATTAGATCTTATAATTGTATTTGCTGTGTGTCATGATGAGGGAGTAAAGGGTTTGGGTGTGCATGGGGGGAGCCCAGCTCGTAGATCATTCCCACAGGACCCATGATGAGTTTCTGCTGCCTCAGTCTGTTGGGATCAAGCCCAGAGTTTTATACTTCCCTCTCCACAGCAGGAGAGCAGGTGGATAAAATGCACCGTGTGGCAGCACGTTGGTATGTGGGGTAGGAAACAGTCGGGTTTATTTTGCCTGCTCCAGCCAGCAAGCGGGGCAGTGCCTTGTGCCTCAGTGGGGAGGTGAAGCTGCGGGACGTGCTGGACTATCACAAGCAAGTGGTGTTTTCATTTGCCACAGCTCTGCTTCCAACGGAAACGACAGAATGACATCATTATGCTAGTCTTGGAGAGAAATTGTAATGAAATGGTGCAACGATGTGAGGCTATGAAAAGACCTGATCTGTCGGTGCCTGCTCCCACTGCGCAAAGGCTTATCCATGTTTTCTGTTCTGATGTGTCAACTGAGGAAGTCAACTCAAAGGAGTGCATCTGAAGACCTTTCCCAGCTGGTCACGACACATTAGCCTCACCTGCTTTTGTCTGTGATTTATAGATGCCTCCTTTCCTAATTCTAGGTGTCTGAAAGTTCACTGGTCTGTAAGAGACTAGATATGACCAGCTGTGAAGGTCATACCTAGTCTCTTCTACCTTTGAAGGTGCTCCTCTCTCCACAGGCAGAAAGTTAGTCTTTACTGACCATGAGGAGATACAGGCAGCCAGTTTAGGTTATTTTTAGGTGACTGAAGTTAAGGCAGCACCTTCCCTCAAGGACCACATGGCTGTGTTTCCAACTCGAAGGAGAAAAAGAAGAAGAAGATCACATAGATGCGTCACTGGCTGGGAGACACCAGATATCTGGGATCAGTTCTCATCTCTGCCAAAGAGCTCTACAAAAACTGCCTGATTCTGCTTTGTCTTGGACATTTTTTTGATGAAAAGGAGGTTATTCACATAGGGTTTCTCTCATGTCCTGCCTTGATCTTACCTGGGTAAAATGTAAACTCTTCAGGACAGGGACCGTCTCCAGCAATGAAGAAGGGTCTACATATATGCAACAAATATTTAAGAAAAGCTAACATTCCTAATGAAATACAAATGCTAAAATGTTAAAAATCACTTTATTGAATCAGTTAGAGTGAATAACAAGAAATTTGAGCTTGAAATAGCTCTTCACCTTTACAAAACACATCACAAGGTGAACACTGTTTTATTAAGATTGGTCTGTCACTACGTTAAATGACTGACTGCTGCCTCTCTTGCTGTGGGATATTACACAGCTCAATTCTTACAAACTCCTTTTGCTTCAAGATTATTTAATCTTAAATATAACAGGCCCTGCTGATGTAATTGGTGCTCTACCTCCAAGGACCATCACTTAGCTTCCCTGGAACACTCTTGTCTTCCAGACTTCTATATCTATAGATTATATGCTAGCGTTGGCAGTCAGAAATCTGGGGTTTTTAGATTTAATATCCTTTTGTTTAGATTTTTCAAAATTTGAATGATTTTGGTGTGCTTCATTTTGGGGGGATCTCATTCAAGGCGCATTAAAAGGCTGTAATGTCCTGACAGTTGCATACAAGGCATTTTTTAAATTTCTTAGTTTTGGTAGAGTTAATCTCACTACAAGTACTAAAATTTTAGCAATCTAAAAGTTGAGTATCAGTGGAAGTCATTTAGCCTTCTCCTGTGATGAGAACAGAGGTGAGAACTCTCAGTTGGGATCCCGTAGATAGCATGTGGGGGAATAGAAGCCTGTTTTTAGAGTTATAAACGTGCAGAAGTTGAATCCTGCTCTAAGTAGTAGTCTTGTTTTTTTAAAAAAGTCACACTTCTTCTTGAGCAGCATTTCATTGGGGACAATCAGAGTACTGTATTTTGCTGCTGCGTATTTTGCAATCTTTTGTATTCTTATAAGTTCAGGGTCCTTTGGAAATTGGAAGTAGCCTCTGGAAAAGTACTATCTACCCGTTGTATTTCATGGGCCTGATTCAAACACCAGTTTGAGAAGAAGCACAGTTGCCATGGATTTTAGAGGTCTTTTAGGTCAGATGACAGAGCAATATCTGTGTGTGCCCACTTCCCAGGCTTGGGGGAATTTCTCTATTTCCATTATTATTACCTGAGTTTGCAAAAGGGTTGCTTGAAATGTCTTTGCACTGCAAAGATGGAAAGGGGACTTGGCATGGTAGAATTACATAAACAGCAAAGTGCAATTATAAACAGGCTGTGTTTAATACGAAATAGCGTGTAGTTCCAGGAGAAGCCAAGCTATCAGGAGTGGTTGTGTCAGAGCTGGGAAACTCTTCACAAAGACAGCTTTCATTTCTATATGCTCTAAAGTATGCAGTAATCGTGGTCTAATTACCTCACCACAGCCAGAAAGCAATACGGGATATTGTGGGGGTGTGGGAAAGAACATAATATGCTACAGTTAAGCTGTAATCTTTGGCATGGTCACTCATCAGATAAAGCTTTTCTGCTGTTGCATTCGAGACAGTCATTATCTGGCTGCTAAAGCCTGGGGAAAATATGCGGTGGTGTTCCTAGGAGCTGTTTCACAGAGGCTTCATTATCGGTTTCTTCCTCAGCAGCTGGCCAAGCCCGATGCTCTGCGTTTGCAAGCTGTGTCCGCAGTGCTCTGCTTTTCCCTGCTTGTGCTGGAGGGTTTTGTACTGCTGGGAGTGAAATGGGTGTAACATTATTACCCACCGTGGAGTGAATTTGTGATGCAGACTGTATTTCACTGGCACATAATCATGTTCACATGCAATTATACTCACCTTCCTTTGGAAATCCATTTTTATGGTCTGCTAAGAAAACCTCGCTGGTGACATCTCTTTATTTTCTAAAATTCTCTACCATTTTAATAGAAATTATTCCACTGCCTTGAAGCAAGCTCTTGAATTCACGTGCTTAATTGTTCATACTACTGTCTGGATTCTTCCCACTTTCCCAAATGTCTTTCTGAGGAGGAAAGGCAGCCTATGATGCAGGCTTACGTGAAACTGCTAAAATTCTAGTAGGAATAGAGAGGAAAGCATGGAAGAAAAAGTCATATCAACTTTGAATATGTTGACCTTGAGGTGACATGGCCTGACAAGGCATGAATGGGTTGACTGGAGTGTGAATGCAGATTGTGGTGTAGATCAGCATTTACTGCTGCAAAGGCCTTTTTTAATTTTTCTGCAATGCCACAGATAGATGGTTTCAGAGAGACTTGGTTTGTTTTTAGGAGATGTTTAGACTGTGAAGGGGTTAAAAGTGACCAGTGGTTTGGGACTGTTCAGTTTTGTCTTAGATCTGTTTTTTCATTATGGAGCACACACATCATTTGATAAGCCAGATATGATTTCTGTAAAAGTAGATGTAGTGGGGAATTAGATCAGGACCTCATTATTCTGCTGCTTCACGAAGCAGAAACATGAACTATTTTGAAGGCTTGCGGCATGCACAGTCTCTGCAAGACTTGTCTGACAGCCTGCAACAGCAGCACAGTCCATGTCAGTAATTCCTTCCAGCATCAGGCTTTCAGGACCAGACCTTAATTATGTGCACATCTGGTCTCCTGCAGCACTTCTTCACTGCTTGGAATAAGACCTGTCTGCCTTTAACTGTTCTTGTTAAATGTGTGCTGCCAAGCCAAGCAGCTCAAAACACAACTGTACCAGAAGAGATTTAATCTGTTGTAGGAAAGGATTTGTCCTCATTTAGTGCACAGGAACCCCAAAAGTGAACTGCGTGAGAGAGGTGATCGTGGTCTCAAGGTTTCCGTAGTTCAGTACTGGATCTACATGTAAACAGCTAAAAGCCAAAATAAGGCAACACAGATGCAGAAACAGTAACATAAATTGGTCTTACAACTTTTTTACAGTGCATTTGGAGAAACTTCACAATCTTGATTCTTGTGACACTGTGGTGCTAGGAGAGGTTCTGCCAAGCAGGACCTCAGTCCAGACAGCTGTCCTGTTGCCTGTTATCTCCAGAAGCATTTAATTGCAATTGCTCGTATGCGCCTAGCACTAATTTAAAGCAAGGATAATGTTTGTGTATTCAGGCTGTTCCATAGTATCATCTATTTTAATGTAGGAATGCCTGAGAATTATCTGAATTTTCTCTTTTTGATAAAATTTAACATCTTTGTACTTACTCATATATATGCTTATTGCTCTTTTGATATCTTAATATAGTTTTTGTCACCTGTAGCAGAGGTGATTGCCCCAGGCAGCAAACAGAACTGGGAGCTGGGAGAGAGACAGCAGCTGGGAGCTGGTAAGAGGAGCTGGAGGGGGTAGAAAGCTGGGCATGTCCCGTGGTGGTGGAGTCCTGAGAGAAGAGAAGCTCTAGCACAGGGGGATCAAGGTCAAAAGGACTCACTGTTACCAGATTCTCAGTCTGAGATATGAAGGATCTGGTTTTACCGGGTTAGAACAGCCTGAAGCATAATTTTGGCTGCAGTAAAATGTTTTTTCCCCAACTAATCCCAAGCACACCTCAGGAGCTAGCTCCTGTCAGGGACTACTCCTGGAAGACAATTTGGATACAACCACCATTCTCTGGCAAATAAGAAAGTTTAATAGTATGGGCTCAGGGTGTACCATGCCAGTTGTCTGCAGTAGAAGACAATTATCCTCGACATGTTTAATTTACTGCTATAGATGTAACCTTAATGTTCAGAGCACAACTCCCATCAACTTCTTCAGGCAGGCTCCAAACCAGGACCCTGCAGTAGGAGATACCTGTGAAACGTTTGGCCCAAGTATTTCTCCCACACAGGGACAAATGCAGCCCTGATGGTATCACAAAATTTGGGTGTAATGCTCTATGAGATGTGCTGTCAGGAATTCACCAGCTGTGGCAAGCTACAGAAAGGAGACACTCAGGAGCTGCCTCTAGCTGCTCTGCCATTAAAGCATGGTGAGGCCACGTGGTGGAAAAGGTCAGAAAACTGTTTCAGTTTAGAACCAAGAGGTTTAGAGAAGGTCCGTTTGGGTGAAGGAAGGATGCTTTAAGTTCATTTTAACCCAGTTCACCACAGTGCTACATTTAAGCTTGTGCCAGGGGCACAAATGGCATTTCCCTGCCGGTGGCATGGTGTTTCCACGCCTGCAGAGAATAGCCCTGACATGGAAACAGTTCTGGATTGAGTAAAGTGCACCTGCCAAGTCCTCCCTCTTCTCTAAATCAAGCGCATAGTTTGGTGTAAACTCTTGTTGGTGCAGGAGTTGTGGTAATGGCTTGCCTTCCTTCAGGTCTTTTCTTTAGGGTGGCCTGAGGGTGTTAGGAGCAAGGGGGGTGCTCGGTCTTTGGGCACTTGCAGATACAGTGCACCCGCTGATGCCCGAGCTGGGTCTGAAGTTGCAGAGGGAGTTTTCTGGAGAGGGAGTAAGGTAACAAGACCTCATTAGGTCTTCTGTAGGACTCTAGCTTCATAGAGAAAGTCTGCTTTCAGTATTTGGATGAACAGAAAATAAAAGGATCAGCATCCACAGATGTTACTCACACCTGCAGGACTGTTTCTGCCACTGCCTGTTTGTTGTAGCCCAGGTTTCTGTTCCGTTTTTGTGTTTGAATGACAGTATTTGCAGCTGGATGTAGACAAGGGGATGTTAGCTTCATGTCTTCTCAGCTCCTGCCTCAGTTCATGGTTCCACAGATCTTGTACTTCAGCATTTTCTGGCTTGACGCAGCTCTCTGGGCGCTCGCTACCAGACCAATAAAAATCTCCTTTAAAAATTACAACCTTCTTCCCCGCTCTCCCCTCTCCCTCCCACGCCTGCACGGTTGGGGTGGAGGGGACCTTCCGAACCGGGTGATCTGACTGATCCGTGTTGCGGTTTAGCAGCGGGTAGCTGAAGGCGCTGGGAACAGGAGGGGTGGGAAGGAAAAAAGGGGGTGGGAGACGGAGCAGCCCGAGCAGGAGCCCTGTAACTGAAGCTCAGCTCCGAGGCGAGCAGCTCCTGGGCAGTGCCCCTCTTAGCCGAATCCAGCCTGACAGCCCAGGACAGGAGTCGCGATCCCGCAGCCCTGCCCGAACCTCGCCTGTCCTGTCGTGTTTGGCTTCTCACGTGCAAAGCCGCTCAGCCGTCAGAACCATTTCTTCCCTTGCCTACGCTGCATCTATAATGCATTAAGAAAAGCAGAGAGGTGAAGCCGTCGGCTTTTCCCACTCTTTCTCCTCTGGAAAGCGTGGGCTGAGCGTGGTTTGCAGCAGGACGTGAATGAACAGTTGTAAAACCCAGAAGCCAAGGGGAAGGCGGCGGGAGAAGGACGCGCTGCCATCTCCTGCCGGGCCACCCGGGCATGGCGTCCGCCTCTCGCAAAGCACATCCCATACGCCTTTTCGCCCTGAGATTGAGCAGATCCTTGCTTGGAAAACCAGGCCAGATCCTGGACCCGAAGTGCACTGGATCTATCCATTCCTGGGCTTCAAAGGAGTTCAGGTCTCAATCCAAGCTCTTCCTCAGTAGTTGAAAATGTTACTCCATGTGCTCCCTAAAACTGCAGCCTATGTCTTATGCTCAAAACTGCTTCACCCTGGGCACATTTTTGTATTCTTCAGTTTGGGAACAAATTTGCACTTGCATGTCCTACACTCCCTTCATCACCGACTCGGGCTGAACTGTCTTAGGTCTGCTTCATCCCTGCAACAGCTGCAAGGAAGAACAACACATTATTCCCTGTGAAGGTGCGGGTCATGCCATGAAATACCCGTCTTTCTGAAACCATAACTGGGCATTTAAGTGCAATTTTGAGGAAGTGTTATCTGTCCTATAGGTTCCAATAATGCAAATATTGATGTCTGAAAAGCAAGAGAAAGTTTGCACAAGAAGGAGATATTTTATTCAATATAGCATAAGGATTAGTTTTTCTGAATGGCTAGTGGCTTTGAAATGTGAACACAAACTGTTGTTTGCATTTTGCTTTAGGTGAAATAGCCAGTTTTCTTATCCAGGTTTTGTATTACTCTGTATTACTCTTTTTTAACATTTGGCATCGCCAGCAACTTGTGTGGAGGTTTCTGTGGAAAGAGTACAATGAAAGAAAACTTCATCTTAAAAGATCTTCACATATGAAAGAAAGAAAAAAAAAAGCAGTTCAGTTGACTCTTACTCTGTCTCAGCCATGTCTCTCTGCAATGTTAAACTGTTCAAGTCTGGCAGTCTCTCAAGGGTGGTGGTAAGACGTTTCTGAAGCCCAGCAGATGAAAGGCCCTGTGTAAGCTCCATCTTTAGCAGCAGGGTTTGCATTCGGCTCCGAAGCACCCTCGCAAGAGCCACAAATCCCTGTCCCCGCGTGGAGAGATTCACCAGAGGGCAGCACAATATCACTTTTCATTGAAAAAGCAGGAGTTAACCGTTTCAGCTAAGAGCTTTCTGAAATCAGCTGCGAGTTGTTCCACACTTCTGACTGCAGGTAAGTTTCTCTTTAAAGCTAGTCTCTGAAGCAGCTCCAAAATCCATTCTATTAGGCATACATTAACGTTTTAGTGTCCAGGCATTCTCCGAGTGGAAGCCGAGGCAGTCCAGACAGTTGTGTTTTCAATGTGTCTCTCTGCCAGGTTTCTGGCCGGCGCTGGTCAGGGCAGCTGGCGGGTGCTTGTCCAGCTTCAAGTATTTCCGAAGCTCTCCTGCGTGCGTGAAAAAGCACCATCCCGAGTGAATACTATTTCAGCTTCATCACATTTGCGAGGCATTAAACAGCAGGAGTAAGCCCTCTGATGGCACTTTGTGAGCCGGATTCACAGAGAGTGAATGTGGGCATGCTTTTTTGTATTATATTTACTTCTGGTTGTCCTGTATGCAGAGCAGCCTCAAGGTCCTGTAGCACTTATGCCAAACTCTCCCCACTCAAGGAGCTAAGAGGTCTCAGTGGTCACATCTTGCCTGCTCAGCTTCCCTCACGCAGGGCTTCATCTGTTCTCAGTCTGTTCCAATTTATTACTTTATCCTGCTGGCAGAGGTAACTGGTGTCTCCAGCAGCTGCCTCCCCTGATTCAAGTGCCACTGTACTTTTCTGACCTTTTCTGACCTCTTTTTCTCAACTTAGAGTCAGAGCTTTGGTATCTGAATTCCTGGTCTTTTGCTGTAGATTAACTACATCTTCTGTCCTTCGTTGTTGCCTTTCCTCCATGTGGCTGCTGCCTGGTGGGATTTCTCATGTCTAGCTTCAGCCTTGCTCTTCGTTCCTGACGTTCACACATAGGTCTCCCTCAACTCCCTCCTTCTGATCTCACTTCTTTTTAAGCTCAGGCTCAACTCATCTGCTCCTGCTCGTCCCAACACTTCCCAACTCTCTGTTGAAGTCTTCAAAGATGCAGCTTTTCTGTGGGTCTGCTCCCCATGCATCCTTAGCTTGCTTTAGCTCAAATACAATCTTTATTTAAAGGCCAGCAGCCTTAAGAATGTATGTGGAGAATAAGAGAACAATTCCTGCCGTATTAGCTTTTGCTACCTTACTTAAACTTCTGAGAGGAGAGTAGTATTGTTCTTCAGAGTAGGTACAAAATCATGAACTTAGTAGTAGAAATAAATTAAATGGTATCTCGCAAGATACCTGTTTTAAAAACTAAATAATCATGTATTTCTGTTTTCAGAAAAAGAAACACATTTTGAAATCCCTATTCTTTTTGTCATGTTTTTCTTTGCCCAATATTTAAAAAAAACAGATTTATTTTTCATTTGCATTCTCTCTTTTTATCTATTGAGGAAGAAAAGAAAAATGCCGAAAAAAGATTTTATTCCATTTTCATTTTTTTCAGATTTCATCTTCATTTCATTCTTTTTTTTCCAAGGAAGGACATAGTATTCATTAAAGGCAAATGGATGGCAAAAAAAAGGAAGTTAAAAGATCTTTTAAGATTAATTTTTAAAAGCTTGAACAAGTCTGAAAATGTCTTTGAAAACTCATAAAAAATAGAAGTTGAAAAATATTTTCTATTCAAAACACCTAACAAAGGTTTGGAGCTAGTTAATGCAGCCAGTGCAGTGTGCTTTGTAGTGTTTTCTAAATGAGGACAGTCCATCACCTCTACAGGAATGCATCCCAGTGCCTGGTGCCCATACACCGCATCAGAGAGGTATTTTCAGGCATTTAGACCAAGTTTTCTCCTGACTAAATTTGATTCTGTTTCTCTTCAGATCTCTCCATTTCACAGTCAATGTTGTGACTATGACTCAGTGTAGAAATAACCCGTGTTTTGCTTTAAAATAGAGATAAGACAGGGATGTATCAGATGCACATCTGCAATATACATTATTTTTAGAGTGGTCTGCCATTGCTTTTAAAGGTTTAATTTTTCAAGCTCTACCAAGGTAACCACAGAGGCAGATTGCTTGGCAGCAGACATCCCCAAAGAGTGGTGGCTCTTTGGTGTCGGTGCTCAAGGCTACCAGTAAGACATATCTGTGCTTTGGCAAGGTGTGCGACACCTACTCTTCCCATCCTCTGTATTTATGGGTTCTGAGAATTTACAGATTATCTGACTTTCTTATAACTTGGCCAAACTAGAAATATTTAACTACATTTTGAAGTCTGTCTTTCCAGAATTGGCAACTTTTTCCATCTTTTGTTTGTTTCTTCCCATTTTAAGTTATTGCAATGCCATTAATATCTAAAAGGAAAAAAAAAAAAAAAAAAAGCTTTTATCCACCATGGATAAATTAGTAAGAATTGGTTCTTCTTGGCAGGAGTCCAGAAGTCTGATCCTGCAAGGTAGAAACCAATGAGCCCATTTTATGTAGGAATAGGAATGTTAATTGTAAGAGCTACCTAGTCACATAGCTTAGGTGTTAAGTTTCTTCTGCTGACTCACCAGATTTCCTTTAATGTGAATGGCCTTCTTCTGGAAATTAATCTTTTTTTTTCATAAGATTTTAATAAGAAAATGGTGACATGGTGTTTTTTGATAGATATATGATATTAATACCTAATTGAATTTGCTATTACAAAGTGTGCTTCTGCTGCGAAGAAAAAAAATCTGTACATACATATTTCACATTAAAAAGATAAATATGAAAACATATGCATAAAATTCAAGTAAGTCTCAGTGGCTTTAGATGTTATTTAATCTTATGTTTGTGCTACTTTTTCATTCCCGAAAGATAACTGCTCATTTCTTAGTCATTGTATTCTATGTCAGTGTTTATCAATAATAAAGTCTGGTTGAAAGCCTGTAAATAGACTTTGCATAACCTATTCCTAAATTATGGATAAATTTATATCTTCAGCAGTGCATAATGAAAAACTTCTCTTTAATTTTGCCTTGTCAACAATGTATTACATTAAAAATACGTATAAAATTTTAGAATATATTGTATACCAAGACTTACATATCATAAATACCGTTTACCCTGGATGTTTCTCCAGGGACTGCTGTGCTGTAGCGAAAGTTGTGTTTATTCAGGTTATTAAAAACCACTCCGTCTACTTTTCTCGTTAGTTGTTTTCTCAGACTCAGATGGGGAGAAGCAAAAAAAGAAAGTTCGGTATTATTGCTCTCCAGACATACTATTAAGACAATAAGCATTTCACACAGAAGTAAGACTAGATCTGATCCACTGCAAGAAAGGTTTTTGTGGCATTCCTTTTGAAGACTGAACTATTTGTCACTGTACTTTAAGCACCAAAGCACGTGCAGGCGGGAGGCGTTGAGAGGGAAGGCGGTGAAGAGCTGCTGCAGCTCTCTTTTTGGCTTGTTAACTTTGCAGAAGTTGTAGTTGGTTTTGAAAGCTCACTTTTTTCAGTGAAGTTCTTAACAAATATCACTGCAAAATAGACTACTCTGTCCCTTGAAGTGGTTTTATAAACTTCTTCCTCCAAATACGAGTACAGAGATACTGTACTACTTTTTATTCGTGTTGAGATTGTAGATAGGTAACAGCTTGTGTTAATATTTGACAAGGTTTGTTCTGTGTCACCGTCAGAAATGTAGCTGAAAATCTCTTTGGCTGGCTGGCTTGTACTTGAAACTGTTTTTTTGTAAGATCTGGATTTGAAAATCTCTCCAGCCAGAGCTGTAGCTGTCAGATTCACTATCTTCAAAACTTGTGTTAACCTCTAATGATGTTCTTTTCTGCAGGAACAGAAGGTGCACGCAGCACAGATGCCAGCCTTCTCCAAGGAATAACCTCTTCATCCCCAAGTGACGCCAGCCTCTGCTAGTACCATGGGGCCGGAGGGTGGCTTCTTAGGCAGTGGACAGGTCCACGTCATCCTGTGGGGAAGTCTGGCAGCCATGACAACACTCTTGTTCCTCACCTTCCTCATCTTCCTCTGCTCCAGCTGCAACAGGTAAGGCTCAGGAGCTTTCAGGCAGTAACAGTTCTTGAATCAAATAGTGCAGGGATTGAAATAGGTTCACTAAGTTAGCAAGAAATACTGAGGACTTAGGTACAGAAATTAAAAAAAAGGACAGTACAAAGTATGTTTTCAGAGCAAACCTGAATTTCAACAGTTCTGTTCATTCTAAAATCTTTTTTTTTTCTTTTGCTGGGAAGGAAAAACACCATTGTGTTTGCTAGGTGTTTTCTCCTAAGCTGAAGCCTGGAGCGCAGGTGGACACTCACTGTTCACAGATCACACCACTAACCTGAAACTGAGAAAATTAGGTGGGCTGAACAGGACAAAAAAAGTATAGGTAAAAAGGAAAGGAAAACAATTTCTATGTATTTCAGCTTTGCTTTGGCCATTCCTGAAGACTAGGGAATTGATCCTGCCGTTCAAGCCAAAACGAGTAAGAATCAAACGGTGATACTAATTAACATCTTGTACTCGTACCTTCTCCATAAGAGGGTTCAATTTCACCACTACAGGCACATCTACTGACTTTGTTTATTCACATTTCAAGGCCCCTTCACACCACGTAAGCTGAGCCCTGCTGACAGCACAGGGGAGCTGGGCAGCCAGCGCTCAATCCACGGTGCCCTTCCACCAGGTCGGGCGGTCAGACCCTTCACGATGAGGAGCGGGACTGCTCTGGTCCGTATCGCTACATTTTGCCGGCATAGCTCAATCAGCCAAGCGTAGGGGGGAAAAAAAACAACCTTTGGTTTGGACCCTTATGCCTATAGAAGCATGTTCTTGAGCTGTTGGTCATTGAGAGCGTTGAGGAGGCTGTGCAGCCATAAAATACGCTATATTGGCATAAGGTGTGCACGATGAGGAGCGGGACTGCTCTGGTCCGTATCGCTACATTTTGCCGGCATAGCTCAATCAGCCAAGCGTAGGGGGGAAAAAAAACAACCTTTGGTTTGGACCCTTATGCCTATAGAAGCATGTTCTTGAGCTGTTGGTCATTGAGAGCGTTGAGGAGGCTGTGCAGCCATAAAATACGCTATATTGGCATAAGGTGTGTCTACAGTCAGCAGGATTTCTCTAACGCCCACATTGTAAAAAAACAGTTGTGGGCAAGACCAGTCCCCAGAAGTTGGTTGAAACCCTAAAAAGCATAAGTTGGAACTTGTAATTTCATGTGAGTCAGGAGAAATGCTTTTGTAAGCTGTTAGGTGATATTTCAGTATCTTCCTATTCATCCCAGTTTCCTGTGACACCTGTGTAAAAGTAGCAGAAATAGGTATTTTTTTATTTATTTAAAAGTATAAAACTTACTTTAAAAATTCTTAAGGCCACAAACATTGCACTTAGGTACCATGTTTTGTTTTGTAACACTCCAGTCCTTGAAACATCTCTAGAAAGATGTTTTTAAAACAGAGTCAAACCACTGAGTATGTCTTTGCAGTTATACAGATACATTGTCAGAAACTATCTGGTGATGCTCTTTAATAAATTCTTGTGTTGCTAGTCTGGACGCAGTATTTTTTATTTCAGGTCATTCTGTAGGGCAGGTTGTTTATGCATAAATGCAATTATGTAAAATTTCTTCCTACCTTACTCTTCAAATATAGTTGAGGACATGGAAAACTGAACAAAATCTGCTCTTTCTAAAATGTCAGAGTCAGAAAAACTTCGAGAGAAAAAATTAAGTTTTTGTAAACTTTAACTCTGCTCTGCATTGGTGCAGCCTTACTTGCTCTGTTTTCTTATTTCCCAATTAGGTAGAATTTTAACAGTTGCTACTGTAGGAAGTATGGTGCATCGCAGACTTTAGAAGAAGCACAGATTTCATACTGTCAATATTTTCTCACCTTTTTCTTGCCTTTTCATCTAGGGGAAGGACTATTATTATTTCAAGCCCATAGTGTATTACAGTATTTCAGAATAAGAGCTGTATTTCCAAAATGGTAAAAACTGGAAGTGTGATCCATACTTGAGTCCTGTGAAGTACCCAGTGAAGCAGGATTCATTTTAAAATGAAGGCCTCTGCTACTATGAAATTTGTAGGCCTTCTTGAACTGCTTATGCTTATTATTAATTATAACTAGCATCCTGAGTGGGAGTAGGCTGCCTTTTGTGGGCCTTTTCTAATTCTTCATAGGATAAACACCTTTTACTGACACAGTTTAAGGAACTCCCCAGGTAGTCTGACACCAAAACATATATCTTGTGTATCTCTGACCATTTCAGGTATGATTAAGTTCAGGATAATATTTTTGATTATCATTAGTTGTTCCTTACTGTGATCTTACGCTGAATGAGAAAAAGGGTTGTATGTGTTTGTGGTACCTCTTCAGATTTGTTTATCACCACCCTGCCTCGATGGTGACCTTACACAAAGGTCGTACCAGTCCCTGTAATAGTTTTCTATTTTCAATATATAATTCTATTTTCAACATTACTGTGAATCACCATTCTGTTCCCTGCAGGTGTGTAAGATCTATTAATGACTGGAATTTGTATATTAGCATTATCTGTAGTAACAGTTCATACATCTGTTTCATTAAGGGAAAAGAAGGCCAAACATCAGAATGGAGATCATGAAAATCTGATGAATGTGGTATGTATTTCCTTCCGGCAGCTTGTGTCTGTCTTGTGGTTGGTTTGTACCAAACTCCTTGCAAAATACTGCAGATCAGAAAATAGCTCAGGAATTTGGAGGTGATGGAGCGAGAGAAACTTTAAAAGTTGCAGAACAGGAAGAGGAGGAGAAGTTGTGTAGACCCTGGCAATCTGCACTTTCTCAATGCTCTTTCTGCCACTGGTGCACTCAGGATCTCCGGCCTTTCTTTCGCTCGTTTGCAGCGCAAGCGCAGTGGACCCATTGTCATCTGCTGTCTTCTCACGGGTTAAAGACATGGTAATGTCTATTGCCATAAAGTTTGGAAGAAAGATGAATCTGGAAATACTTGCATTTATTTGTTTTAACACCTGTAAACACAGGCACCTAGATCTTTGCGTCTAGTCAGCATGGCTTGACTCTCGTGCCCATAGTACCTGTGAATCAGAGCTCCCCAGCTCAGAATGAAATCTGTCGCATATCTATTTGTGCAAACATTTATTCCTATCCAACGGTGATTAGATCTCACTAATTTGTGTTGCAGCCTTCTGAGAAGGAGGTGTTCAGCCACTCGATCACAAGTTCGGCTACAGAGCCTCCTCCGAGCAGCGACCAGAACGGGGCACTCAGCAACGGCGAGGGTGAGTGCAGCCCCTGCGGGTGGGACGCACGGGCAGCGCCGGCCCCTTGCGCACAGCTCCCATGTTAGCTGGTGATCCCTCGAGTCGTAGGTTTCTAGCTATCAGCTTTCCAAGCACACGGTCATGCCATTTGTCTGACTGCCCTGCGTTTCCCTCTGCTCACCTCTGGAGGTCTGGCACCAGATCAGCTGCTGTATCGGAGGGCAGCGGCTGGGCATGCAGCCCTCCGGAGGGCAGTCAGTCCTCTTCGCCCAGGACATAATTCACACAAAATTTATGATGAAGTTAAAAAATGCAATGAACACGTTTGCCTTGCTGGGAAGTCAGTAGCCCATCCCATGGAGATGTTGGCATTTTAGGCTGCATCTCTACTTCCCTGCCGGGCATACATTGGCAGAGCCCTACACCCCAGCTCCCCCAGTCCTCCACACCAGCCAACACTGGGAAGGTGTTAAGGTCCTCCTCTGGGCCACCACCTGCAGATTGACCAGGCTATCAGGGAAAGGCTGCGGCATTCCCTGAGCTTGGACTGCTACGAGGTTGTGATGTGACCAGGAGATGCAGTTGTACCTCAGAGCTTTACTCCTGGAGGCTGTGGAAATATTGCAGGTCCTCCTTCAGGGACTACAGCTTTGGATCAGAATCCTGTGCTGTGCGAGGCTGTCGCTTGTATTTTTGTATTTTAGAAAACAGGCAACATAAATAGGCTCCTTTTTTTCCCTTAGTCTTTGCTGTGCTGGACGCTCAAAATGATTCACAGTGAAGTATCATTGGAAAATATTTTACTTGGCTGCACCTAAAAATAAACTCGGTCTCATCTCAGAGCCACCAGGAGCCAACTGTTGTCTCCACACTGGGCACCAACACCATGGGCTGTGCTCCTCATCCCCTACCTCCTCATCTCACTGTGCAGCCAGAGGCTAAGCTACTCAATTTTTACCCCTCAGAGACACATATCCAAAGAATTTTTTAACTTTGTTTTTGCAGCTAATCGCTGCTCCCATCCATTGGCTTGTTGCGTATGTAGGTGTGTGGCTCACCAAGGGACTCGATGCGCAGAAGGGAAGCATTTCTCTTTGCCACGAGTCACCACACACGCAGCTGTCAAAGCTGCTACTAAAAGGCGTGCTGTCAACCAGCAGACAGTTTTCAGACTGTCTGATATTACTCGGCTTACACTCTGCATAACAACCCTTCTGAATAACAGGAACCAATGTGCTTTGATTCCTTATTTATACTTAATGCATTCTTTTTGTTAATCGTTCTTTCTTTTGCTGTTTCTGCTAGCCTTTTGAGCATGGGCAGGGTTATGGAAGCAGCACCATCAGACGTTGGGGTTTTTCCTTTACCCAACCAGCCAGCATTGTGTTTACCTATGCCAGCCCATTATCTACGCCAACCCTTTCTGTGTCACTACCCATAACCAAGGAGAATGGAAGGCTGAACTCTCATTACTCCTGATTATCCCCCGAGGCTGAACAGGGTGGGGGCTCTCTGGAGCCTGTGGCAAAGCTCTGCATAGCACACAAATCCCTGAGCAAGCACCAGAAGGGTTCCAGCTTCTCCAGATGTTCCTCGGGAAGTCTGCAGGCATCCTGGGTAGTGACTAGGACACCTTGAGTCCTAGTCAGGATGCAATAGGACATTTCTTCCTATTCCACCTGTTCCTCTCCAGTTGTATGCAAGAGCCAAGTGAATGGAAATGATGTTTTCCTTTTCTTCTCCTCCCATCTCCCATTCAGACAGCAATTACCATCTCACACCTCCAGTTCCATCCTGAGTTTTTCTGTCAGGGTACGGCTCCCTGCGGGTGCTGACTGCATGAGTCTGCGTGCCCTGACCACAAGAGAAAGCAACGACCATGGCAACCACCAAATCAAGGGTCTTGATTGTTTCGGTGACACTTTATGTCACCATGTCAAACACACCGAAGGCAACGGAAGAACAGGTTGATTTTGCTGAGCGAGTACCACAGGAACTGCACCAAGAAAAGTAAAGCTATTCAGAAGCGTTTTTTCAAAGAAATGGTGTCACGTAAAGTTACATACCCTATACTACCTGAAACACACTTCTGTGTGCCCATGTGTCCATCCCTGAATGCAGGCAAGTGTCGCATGTGTGCACTCTAAGATAAGAAGTCCCTAATACCCTCTAGGGGCAGCGACACTGACCCGCTTCTGGGACTTAAAATAACATGTTCTGCCTAACGCTACTTTCTGAAGTCTAGTCTCCTCTTTTGTGCATATGGCTGGCTCGTTAGTAGGTTGTCAACCTACATTATGTGCTGCGAGACTAAGAGAAGTATGGCATAGCCTTCCAGTGAGGAGCTTCTGGCATAGCGTGCAGCGAGGCTGACTGTGGCAGGGCTGAGAGAAGTGTGAGTCAGATGAGAATTTGGCCAGCATGTTAAACAAGGTGAGGGCTAGGTAGGGAGGAAGGAAGAACGCTTTCCTTTTTGACTCCAAAGGATAAAGAGATGGAAAGAGGATTTTTAAAGGCACTTGGTTCGAGGCCTCCCACCAGCGTTCCCCATCTGAGATGCCTGAGCGGGCTGTAAGCATTCAGTATAACCCAGTACAGCTGAACATCCATGCACACCTGCACCTACCCACCCATCCCCTCCTCTTACTGTGAATGCTGTTGCTATATAATGTGACTTGCGGGTGCACGGAGTATTTAAGGTATTGTGAGAAAGATACATTAACGGCAGAGTGCAGAAATCTCTGTCACGGAAACCTTTTGATAAACAAAAAGCATGATGACCACTAGATATTTCTGGGCATTAGTATCATTCATCCCTTCCAATGAGACACAAAACCAAAGTGATGTAGAGTACCAAATCACACTCACCTTACAGTTACACATTTGTTTTAAATATTTCTGTATAATTTTTTCTAGTGCTCTCAGAGGACAGTACAACTGCCTGTATCCAGCCTTATGAAGAAGTACAGACATCTGTCTCTGATCTGCTAGATCAACAGGATAGTCTTGGAAAGTCTATAAAATGTCACCAGAGCCGGGAACTACCCAGTATTCCCCCTAACAACACCATGGAAACCATCATCTCAGCTAGAAATGCAGAAAATGATCAGGGTCTTGGAATGGAAGGGCCTTATGAAGTCCTGAAAGACAGCTCCTCTCAGGAGAACATAGTTGAAGACTGCTTGTATGAAACGGTGAAGGAAATTAAAGATGTTGGAGCAGTAGCCAGCATGGAAGGGAGCCGTAACAGCAAATCAAAGGCTTCTTTGACGGTTTCTGAAGGTCAGAATCAGATTCCCGAGTGCAGAATTGAATCAGCAGAATATGCATCCGTTGACCGAAATAAAAAAAGTCGACAAAGTGCTAATTCAGAAAGCCCTCTTGACAACACACCAGATGTAGAGGATGAGCTTCCCCCTCCGGTACCCATGAAACTTCTTGATGAAAATGAGAATGTGCAAGAAAAAGAGGTGGAAGAAGAAGTGACGGAAGGAGCAAGTAAACCAGAGAAGGTAAACCTTGTCCAACAGACAAATAATGATAGAGAACGTATGGGTGGGAGATGATTTTTTTTTTAATTATGCCAAGAGAAAAACCCCAAACACTGCAGGTGATGCAAGGTTGTAAAATATGGGAATACGAAAATGTACAGTATAGTCTTTGCATTATAGGCATTCTATTGCAGCCTATATTTTGGATTGTTGCAGTATGCACTTCATAAGACTTTTCCCAAATACTACATATTAGAGAAATTGCATAAGAGGCCTCTGCTTCTTTGTTTAACGGCATTATACTTGTGGGAGCTGTTACAAATAGGTATGCAGTGTCTCTGCCAGCATCAATATCTTGTTCAGAATCCCCGCCTTATTTTTTTCTAATGAAACCTCAGTTTACAAAAAGGAGAGGGGGGCATTCTTGATGGATTCCCTAACTTTACATGTGTCTCTCTTGTTGGGACACCTTGACTTTGCTGTGCAAGTGTTGGGCATCTGCTCAAAGCCACTCATCTCGTCTCTCTCTGTAGGAGAGAGGGACAGAAGGAGAGAGAGTTTGCAACTGTAGGCTTTTATGTTTGTCAAATTCTGTATGTCACAAGTAAACAGAGTGATGAATTTCCACCTGAAATCATGGCCAAAAGCGATGTTTTCTCATCAGCTTATTCTTTCTCCCAGCCTAGTGACAGGTTAGTGGTGAACTCTTTGAAAAATAGAATGGTGACATTTTCAACAAGTTATTTTCCCATTTTTAGTTTTTCACCAGAATTAATTTTAAAAATGCTTTCAGGTCATTGCACAGAGTTTTAATAAACTGTTGAGTTTGCATTTTTCAGAACTAGTTTAGCTAACTTATATTTGTGAATGAGGGAACTGTGATTTTAGCAGATTAATATAATTTTGGCATCTGAGTCATCAAATAATATTAGGTGTTGATGAAAATTCCAAAAAAATCCTTAAGATGCGATGTGACATTTTAATGTAAACATCTACCTGAAAAGTCATAGCAGAACTGAGGTATTGTTACTTGTTTCTGGCTGTTCTCTTATTTGAAGTATTTCAGTAATCCAGGCAGAGGGCAGAAAAATACCTTGTTAAATAACTGACAAACCATGTAACCTATAAAGCACAGTAGAGTCAAAATGAATGAACTGAAGTCATAATATAAAAATTGTTTATCTGGACTCTTCAGTGCACATTCTTACAGATAACAAGCTTGTTAACTAAAAAATTAAGATGTGATTGTCAACAGTAATCCACCAACACTCCTCCCTCCCAGATTCAGGCCATATGTAATTTCTAATTAAACTTTTAGAGAAACAGCTTTCCGTAACAGTGACATTTTTCCTACCAGGTGTGAAAAGACTTGCAGAAAATCATCATGTTTCCCAGGCACCGATACAAAGGCAAAGCATTTGCTGCTCTGTAGCTCCCCAGCACACTGTGCATACAGTGTCAGTAACTGCAAGGAGTGGGAATTGATTAAAATGGTTCAGGTTTTGAAGGATTAATCAAGAGATGACACATGCAGTCCCCTAAGTGCCAGAAAAAAGGTGTTTGTCTAATTAAAATTTATTCAGAGCTAAAGCCATCCTGAGTTAAAGCTTCGGCAGTATCAGATCATTGCCGCGTTCACTGCTAGGTACATGCATTATGCATCGAAGCGTGCGCCTGTCCTGTCCTTGAGAGCTACAGCTGCAGCAGAGTTGGAAATGGTAATTGATGGAATATATAAATGTCATTATTGTTGGCGTTGTGTGGGGAGGTGGTTGCGGGATTGTTTTTCTGCTGTGATGATGATCATTTTTCCATTTATTTTGCTGCTTCAAACAATGCAGAGCAATGCCTGTTTTTTCTGGTGTGGCAACCAAAACCAAGATGTTTATGGAAACGTTATGTTATATTGATAACTCTTTTAGTTAAACAGACTCCATAGGTGTCTCTCTTTTGCTTCTTCTCTTCTGAGGCTACTTAGCTGCCTTGCTTAACATCACATCCATATCCCAAACTTGTCAACCTTCTGCCCTGACCCTGGTGAAGAGAGAGGTTGGGCATAAGTCGTGCGAGTCTCTCTCACTGCAGTTAGGCTTTGCTTTAGTAGGGCACAAAGAAGGGACAGGCAGGGAGGCTGCTTGTGTAACTGAGCCTTGTACCTGCCAACAGACAGAGACTGATCATGTCCAGGCTGTTTCAGTCTCACCCTGTAAAAGAGGGCAGCCAGGATGATCTCCAGCCCATGCCAGTTCCTGAATCACACTTCTCTGGGAGAGAGCTAGGTGGACCAAGCCAGAGACCGTTCCAGTATGTAACAGCATGAAAAGGATAAAGGATCCTTTCAAGAGCCAGATGTGCAATGAACGGGTGAAAATTAATTATCTAAATTGGTTATTGGCCCAGCCAAATCCTTTGGAAGGTTTTGGTGAAGAAAGACACCTTTAATAGCACAAAGCCTCTTACAGGCCTCTATCACCTGGAAAAACTTGGGCGTAGTTCTTCTAATAAAACTGCAGAGGAGGAGTAGTTTTGCTTTAGCTCTTCCTTTTTAATTGAAAAAATGGAAGTGTGGATCTCCTTTTTCACCCAGGTCTTCCCGGACTGAGCACTGGTAGAAATGCTCTCCATGTGTACATCTTGGCTGCTGCCATCTGATTTCAGACTTGTGCAGCCTGAGGATGGGCAAAGCATCCCTTACAAATGCACCAGAGGAGAATGGTCTTCTTGTTCTGGTGCCTGACTCAGGAGCAGCAGCTGAGCAAAAAATCAAGGGCTATCAAGGAACAAAAGGAAAGTGGAGGGCACATAAGGACACATGCCTGTTTGTGTTGCTCCTGTTGAGGTTTCAAGCATAATGTATAATATTGCTAGGTACAAAATGTTTAGGAGTGAGTATTTTTTTCAGTTTCCAAGATGACAACATCCTCCAAAATTGATGTGTCACAGGTTTCACATTTAGAAGAAAGAATGCTAGGCCCCAGGAAAACAAGAACTGGATTGCCAGCACACTGGGGTATTTTTCAGTAATTGAGTGGGAAACTGTAGAAGGGATCCTGACATGTGGTGCTTATAGACACACTGATGAGAGAAAGTAAATTCACTGAAAAATTTTGCAAGCACATGTTTGTTTTAATGTGTGAGGATGAAATTAGTAAGTTACTCCTCAGCACAAAAAATATCCTGCAAATAAGAAAGACTAAACTGAGCTGTTTGTAGTGAAGCAGATCTAATAAAGGGCCAAAATACTTTTTAACTTCTCCTTTTTCTTTTTTTTTTTTTTTTTTTTGGTGAATAAACAAACCAGAGGTTAAAGAGCACATTCTCCAGGCGGTGCAAAGGAAGCAAGGGCGTTGTTAGGTGTGAGGGAAGCCCCCTGTGGAGCAGCAGGCAGTGCTTTGGGTCAGGGTCTTCATCAGAAGTGCCCCAGGGGTTTGAAGCTTGGTATGTACCAGAAGTAAAAACACCAAGAAAAATGGAAGTAGGAAAGAATCTATTATAATGAACCTCGGGGCAGCAGGGGGGGAAGTCTTGTGTGTCTAGGATGTGCCTGCAAGCGGTATTTGACTGTGCTCAAAATAGCTTTACTTCTTCCACCTTGGTCTGCACTGGAGGAGGTCTGAAGTATTTTAGGTGGAGAATTCACATGAAACTCCAAAATACATGACAAACAGTGCTGGAAGGCTCCCTCTGAATCACTGTGGAGCAGGAGTCCAGCAGCCTTCTCACCCCAGGGGGAAGGAATCACACGGTCACCGTGAAGTAACCAGTGTCTTCCTTGCCATAAAAGTCCTAAGACATGTTTAATGAGAGCAAAATGCTTTTCCCCCAATGTTTCGTGACCTAATTTCTGCATGATGCTTTACATGCTTGAAGTTAGACTTGATACCAAACCAAGCCCTCCAGCCTTTAGTAACTTTGCTGTGTGAACTAGATCCAGGCAGGTGCTTTGAGGGTTGAGCTGCCCGTCTCAGGGTGGGTTGCAGCAGGTCTTTCCCGCGTTCGCGGTCGGAGGGCTTGCGAGGTGGTGCTGCTGTGCGCCTCTGCACAGCTGCCGGATTTCCTGGGGGAGAAGGAAATCTTGCAGCACTTCCAGGATCCACCGAATGAAGGGTGACAATCCTCAGGAAGGTGCCAGTTGAGTGTTATTCTTTTGTCATCTAACAGCGTACCGGAAAATCACGTGGAAGGCCAACTAGTGTGTCACAACTGACTTTTAAAAGCTGACTTTTAATTGTTCAAAAGCCCTTGCAGATGCCTCCTTGCTTCATTAGAAGTATAAAAACAGGGATACAGCAGAGTAAAGTTTGTTTTAACCATTACATTATTTTTACCCTTTTCAGGTCAGGACAAGAGCAGATACATTAAAAAGCTCTACTAACCTTAGGGCTGTTATTTTCAGAGATGCACTCTGGATATTAGGGATATTAGCTATGTAAAATGGAACTAGTGAGCAAATGACCATAAAATATAATGTATTGATTTTAATGGGTGGGTTTTATTATAGGTTTCACACTGTTGACTGGTAATAAGCCTTTTTTTTCTTTTTTCCTTTTTTACAGAGGCTTAGTTCAATGTCTTACAAGTCTCGAGAGGAAGATCCATCTCTTACAGAAGATGAGGTAGGTTTCTGGCACAAAATTCAATACTAACTAGAGACCTTTTTTTCAGGCAGAAATTAGCATAAGCTCTGCACGATTAAGCAGGACCTAAGAAAGGTGAAATTTGTCTGAAGGGAAAATGAAAGCCGAAGTTTCTCTGCAGAGTTTGTACTGCCACATTCCTAAGATCAGAGCTATTCTAGCATACGGCTGCATCAGGCCAGTAGGTTAAAAAATTGTGTCAGAAAATAACAGGAAGCCACAATTAGCTGATCGTTAGGGCAGCTTCTTGATTTGGATGATGATCTCTACTTAAGAATAATAATCAGGAGCCTTTTGAAACATGCTCCACCTTCCCCATGAAAAGTGTTTGGGGCTCTGGGAAACAGACGGAAGCACACTAAAAGCACTGGAACATAAACTGTTCTTTAAAATGTCTGTTAGTCAAATAAATTGAGGAGATTGAAACAAAGACAGCAAAGTTAAACAGAAATAAGGTTGCTTGTGATCATTCCCGATATACCCGTGCAATTTATAAATACATTCTCCAGACATAAAAGTAAACACAGACTTGGCACTGAGCTGTGTGAGCTAATGCGTTCTGCTGGGAGAAGTGCTCCCAGATACTAATGAATAAATTGATCCTTGAGCTGGGGTCATGTAATTTAATGCTGGAAAGGGCTGAAGTATGGATGAGCAAAAAGCCATTTTTGTTTGGTTGGCTGAAATCAGTAAGAAGTAAGAAGTACTGCCATCTGCAATTGGATGTCTCTCTTTCTAAAAAAAAATAAAATACAGAATTAATGGAAGCAATCTGGTCCATCTGCATCAGCCAGTGTTGCTTAATGGTAATGGACATTTTCATGCCAATCTACTATTTTAATTGGATTGATACAAATCCTGTTGCCTTGCATGCTTGGGAAAGTCTTTAAATGTAACAGAAGAGCTATGTTGCAATTGCAGTGTTAGGTACCAGAGAAGCAGGGAGGGAATTTCGGCCACCTGCCCTGTGCAGGGGGTAGTAGCCACTTGGACTGGGAGAGGGGGGTCACGAGTGGGTCCCTGTCTCGGCGCCAGCCCCAGTGAGCCCTGCGTGGAGGTATATGCGTGGACATGGGCCTCTCCTTCGCCTCTTCATTAAGGGCCACCTTCCTGCACTTGGTTAAGCATACCACCTCCTCAGAGGGGATTTTTGGAGCTAGGAGTGAGACTCCGGCTCCCTCTCGTGTTTATAGTAGCTGAGAGGTTTCAGCCTCTAGCCTCAAGTTCTGGTAACGCAGTGGCTGGGATGCAGCTCCTCTTTGTAGGCAGAGTTTAGTCAACAGAACAGATCTTGCCTATCAAGGTTGGCACCGACTATTCGCTATTTTCTGCTGTGGGTAATTTATCTCCTGATTTTTAATGTTCTCTTCACGTGACTCCTTGGTCCTGCCAACAAATACACAACAAATAAACACAACAATATAACTGCTGTCCTGCTTGGGTGTCTGTAAAAGCAGAAAAGTACCTGCTACCATTAAAAACCCCAAGGATCAGACAGCATCATTCTCCTACATTAGAGCAGCTAAACCTGATCATCCCTTTGATGTCCGTCTCCCCACTGAGCCCAAGCTGGCTCCAGGACTATAGCAAAACTTGTAAGAGCTCCTGCTCACAAAGCCATTCCCTTTTGTCCTGGGTCTACTTTGCCTGCAGGGGATTTATGTTCGAAGAATTTTTACATTTATAAACTTCTTTTATAAAGCATTCTTTTTTGGAAAGAAAATCAGTTTATAAATGCATGCCAGAAATAAAGGTTTTATGAGAAATCCTTTTTTTTGTAAGAAGGGATATGTTTTTATTAGATGATCCTGTCTTTTCTTAAGTAACTGACATCCTTGTGGTGGAAGTGGTACATACAGGCACACAAACGGTATGCCATGCTTAAATACTCATCAAGTGTCTCCTTTTCGTAGATCTCAGCCATGTACTCATCAGTGAGTAAGCCAGGACAGGCCATCAAGGCACGGGATTCTCCTTACACCTGTATTCAAGAAATTGCATCTCAGAGGTCCCCATCTATTTGCAGTGGCCTCTATGCAAGTGTGAAGGACTTTGAGAACACCCTACATACTACCATTGTGCCTCAGTCAGCAGACAGACCAAATGGGGAGCTGGAGCCTGACTATGAAGCTATCCAGTCAGTGAGCCAAGAAGAAGACAGGACCTTGTCTGTGCCTAACACAAACCACGCTGCTCTTTCAGGAGAGAATGACTATGAGAGCATAGGGGACTTGCAGCACCACAGGGATTTCACCAGACTTTAACTACTCTGGCAGGCAGATTTCTCCACTGGTATTTTCAAAGGAACATGTGAAACACGGAGAGGGAAGCGCTTCTCCTTTTGAGGAATAAAGCTAAGTAGAGGACAAAAGTTATGAAGAAGCAATGTATGTTTTAGCCAGGGTGTGATACCCGCTAGGTTATTCTGGGTGGTGGATGGAGGCTCACGAGAAGGAGTACGTCGGGTCAGAATGACAACCAGAACAACGTAAAGGCTTCTTTATTGTTAGCTCCAAGATGACCAGAATTTGGGAAGGAGCACCATGCTTGTCATCCCAATAGGATTACATACCAAAAAGACTGCCTTTACACACAACTCGCTTTTCATTTTAAGAGTTTATTTTATGTCATTTGCTTCAAAGTGTTTTTCAAGCATCATTTTTCATTCAGGTTTGGGCATCCACAATGTTGAGCAAAATCACAGATCATTGCACCTCAACTCAGACTTGCTTTGCAGGGCTGGGGAAGGCATGCTCACTTCTGTGTCTTTTGGGGAGCTCTGTCCACATTCATTGCAACTAAAGTGCAAACAAACAGTACTTCACAAGGGACCTGCTCCAAATGTACTTGAATTAATTTTGTTGGCTTTTTCTTTTTTCTTAATGTCAAGGGCTGTAGAATCTGACTTGCAATATTTGAGATGTGTGCTAATATTTGTAGATTCTTTTTTGTTTGATTATTTGTGAAATATGTTTTAAAATAGCAAATAACACCCTTGGTATTTTTGACCCATTCCCCTCATGTGCACACATATACCTACACATACACACACCAGATAATTGTCACATTGCAAAAAGTTGTGCAGATGAAAGCATTGGCGTAATGTTTAGTCTAACCTTAATAGTGTTG
This sequence comes from Phaethon lepturus, assembly GCF_000687285.1. NCBI lineage: Eukaryota > Metazoa > Chordata > Aves > Phaethontiformes > Phaethontidae > Phaethon > Phaethon lepturus. Next base: position 15,333 of record NW_010565424.1, on the reverse strand, counting down.
ACTCATTTTTTGAAGTTTTTTGCCCTTTTTTAGGACTTAAAATATTTGAATATGTTTGCCTAGTTTATTATATAGGAAAATGTATGTACTGTGTTGAGTGGATGATATTTTTTATTTTTATAACGTTTTTCATCTTCAAAGTTTTTGTAGATTAACTTACTGTTTTGTGTAACAGCCCATTCTTTGTTTGGGCTTTATTTGGTTTTCTTTAAAATTGTTTCCTATTTCAGAAGTATGTAGATGAACAGTTGCTTTTTTCTTTTTCCTGTCTTCTTGAGCAGGGATGTGGAACATGCCTTGCTGTTTTTAAGCTCAGAATAATGGAGTCTATGTAAAACAACACTGCCAAAGGGCAAAAAAGAGGCAGAAGAGACAGTGGGATTTAGTCTGGGATAGCCGCTGTTACTCCTTGTTCCTCTGCCAAAAGGAGCAGGAGGGTGACCAAGAACTTCTTGGGCTCTGACAAGCAGTTTGAAAGCCACCAGCTTTTCAAAGATACCAAGTTATTAAAAACAAAGTACAGTGCTTGGATGAAATAAGTAGGTGCTGGTTGACACTTTTCTTCAAGAATAGTACTATGACTAGTACAATAGTACAAGAACAATCCGACAGTAGAGAACTGGTGTTGTGCGATAAGCATTTGTACAGTTATGTGTACACATGTGCATATATCCTCATGTGTACGAGCACACACATGTAGTTTGGCCACAAATGTAAATTATAGTCCAAACTTGGTAACATTCAAATACATTCACATCTGTAATATCTGGCATGTGCTTGAAGAGTAGATTATTTTTCATTTGAAATAAACAGTACATAAACTGAAGTTGGCTTATTCCACAGTAGCCAAAACAGGTTTAGTTTCAGCTCAGTTGGTACAGGGTTTTGATACACCAGATCGAGTCCTTCTCAGATCACTGGCCAGCGCTAAACATTACTTGGTACTATAAAGAGCAAAGACAGATCCGGTTACACACATTTATTAGAAATAACTTCATAACTGAAAGAAGTGCACTGATTTATGGGCTTCACCTGTAAGTAGTACAGCTCTGAGGAGCTGTGCAAGTGTGCAGCCAAACTGCCCACAGGGTGATTCAAACTTCATGGATCCTGATCTCATGCAACAGTGCAGCATGCTTGATCTATGACTCTCTTCTTTGAGGAGAAGCAGTTCAGACAAGGTTACATCCATCTTGTTCTTGACCATGCTGTCATGCTTCCACAGCTGCAGCAAATTATTTGCTTCCACTTCATTACAGTACTTTTTAAAGATGACTTTGGGCTTCCTTTTTAGAGTTACTCCCTCAACAAAAGCTTCTATTTCTGTCCCCTTGAATGTGAATTCATGAAGTTCACCTTTGACTGTTCTCTCCTTCTACTTCACACTGTTTAAGGCCAAAGATAAGATGCACCATGTTTCAGAAAATCTGTTGTGCTAAGTCTGGGGAATTTCTGAAGTCTTTAGCTATGTGTCTGCTGTCTGTTCCTTGCTCAGGGGTATGGGTTATATATGTAGTCCTCAGTCTGACTCCTGCAACTTAGTGGCAGGCATACCTCAACTCATGAAGTTCCCAAATACATCTCAAGATATAGTTATCCCTTAAGATTGTCTTCCTCATTACATGGATGACTGCTTCTGGAGAAACAGTAGCAACATGAGGTTTGTCAGGTTCACCAGATTCAATTTCAAGACCAGTTTAAAGATAAGAGATAATGCCAGTTAATGATAGCATAGAATAACTCTGAACTCTTGATTGTAGAATTTGAAGGTGCAAAGAAAAAACCAAACATCACTCTAGAAATGCCCCATCAAGATCAACAAGTCAAAGGAAGGAGGAGGGCTGCCCAGTCGCTCTTTGTGGTCTTTCAGAGCAGGATCAAGAGTATTGATTTGGAGGATGGGACCCGAGACTCAGCCCCTTCCTTCCTTTCCTTCTTTCTTTCCCCCATTCTAACAGCTGCTCCTTGAGACCTCCCTTTTCCACAATGAAATCCCTCTGCCTCTCTTTTTCCTTTTGTTTCTATTTTTAACCTGCCTTATACAGCCTCTCATTGGGAGCTGGTACTATGTCTGCAGTCCTGTGGTGCTGGCACATTCCTTCCCATTTAAATGCCTCTCGGACTGGTTACAACTTTTTTGTCAGGCACCAGACCCACAGCCTGGTGGGGAAGGAGCTCATATTTTGGATTTCTGCTAGTGGGATGTGTACCTGCCCTCAGACATTGAGACCCTTACACATTGGACTCTTGAGAGGTGCAAAAAGGAATTACCCTTCTAAACAAGGACACATGGGGGAGTCCATAACTCCCTTACAATCTCCATTATATAGTCTAACGCTAAAGAAAAATGTTTTAGAATTCAGTCCAACGTTCTTAAGTGAATAATTACATCTCTTGACGAAGACTCAAGCTTCTGTTTTAGTTCCCTTTTCCCAGAAGTAAGATCTGTTCCTTTATAGCTGTTGCCTATGCTTCCTTTTCACTAATATATTGGATGGAAAAAATTTTCCAACAGTAATCCCCAAACAGATTAATCTGACTGTAAAGAAAAGGGAGTCTCTTCTGCTTGTCTCTTCTTTTTTTTTTCCTCTTTCATCATATCCCTAAATAAAAAGTCAACATCCAGAATGAAGTATTTGTTACCTGGTGATGTTTTCTGGGGAAGCTTCAAGATCAATTTCTGTGCCTCCATTTTTTGGCACAACTATATAATAAGAACTCCCATCAAATTGCCACAGTAAGGCCAAGATAAGCTGTAATGTATGTATAACTGCATGAGGGAAAAGGTCTTTTCTTATTTCCTTCTGGGAACCGGTGGAAATAGAAATGCAGTTTGGATGTCTCTTCCATGAATCTGTGTCTCCTGTGGGAGTTGTTCTTACCACAGTCCTAAAACAGTTCTCACCGCATACCTAAACCAGTGCTAACCCCATACATAAACCAGTCATCCCTTTCTACCATGATGAGTGCAAAATTGCTTTCTCAGTCACAGAGAGAAATTGATTCTTTACAGATATCTGTAGCACAGGTGTGTACCTAATTACCATGGTTAGATAGTTATAGTGCCTTTTTTACTAAGTAGCTAGTACTTCCGTGCTCTTTTTCATACTGTGTTTAATTCAAAAGTACAAAGGGACAACCCCAACATTTACCTGTTGGAAGTTGGAAAGTTGGAAACAGCTTTATAGAGACACATTAAATGTACTGGACCTCAGTTAGCCCTACAATAGCAATAGACTCTCACAAACATCCTCTAAAAAGCCCAGTAATGTAGCTACAATGACTAAGCTTTGCAATAAGAATTATCAGTCTTTTTTTGAAGAACCTAAGTTTTTCAACAGTGAGCATTCAGGGAGGTGGTAGTCTTTGTCCCTGTCAACTGTGAACAATTAGTTGCTTCAGTCTTTCTGTTAATATCAATTGCAGGCTTGCTTACGTGTAGCAGGAGTCATGGGCTGAGGGATGAGTAGGTGTGGGGATTCATATTGATGAGTCACCCAGAGCTGGACCATCCCCACAGTAGCAACTGGCTGAGGACCAGCTGCCTTGTTCTCCAACCCCTCATCTATCGTGCCTTCAGGGAATCCATCCTGCAGGGATTCTTCTGGGCTGCGTGCTTCTCCATGGCTCCCTGAACCACTCATGTCCGCTGTTTTGATCACAGTTCTGTATATGTGGTGCTCTCTGTTTAACCTTTCAATGGTGCTTATATGAGATGCTGGATAAGTGGTTTCAATGGGCTTTCTGAAAGCTGACGTGCAAAGCTGTGACACAGAGTACTCTCTCTAGTATTGTCTGCTTACCAGAACTTAGTGTTAACTGTGTTACTCTGACTACAAAAGGCTGACAGTGCTGCCCTGTCTCTTGTTCATCCCACACACAACCAGAATGGAGTCATCATGCCTAACAAGCCTACGCTGGGCCACAGGTATTTAAAAGCAGCCATTCGGGCCAAGTGCCTTGGCTTGAAAACAGTTAGAAACATGACTCTCATCTGTGCCGTGTAGGATTGGAAACATCATAAACCCCAGGACTTTTTTCTATTTTGTGCATATACATTTGTTTGCAATATGACTGTAAGAAATCTGTTTCTGCAACAAACATGTTAATTTGGGACACACTCCAATGAGGGACTTCTACTGTTAGGCAAATTACCAGTTATTTCAGACAAGTGTTATTTACTTAGGTTGGAACATGCCTGAATAAGGCTGTTATGTGTCTCACAAGTAACTTGGTGTGTCTACTGTAAAACACGAGAATGCAGAAAGATGCTCAGCCTGACAGATGCTCCTGTGGTGGTGTGCCTAAGACTTTCAAGGGCAGGTCTCTTCCTGGGAGCAGGCAGCATAATTGCTATTAATACGATTTCGTACCCCGGTGCTGAAGTTGATTTGTAGCGTCTCTTTTGGGATGGTCATGGCTGAAGACATTTCCAGAGTACATCTCAGCCTCAAAAAAAAAAAAAAAAATCCCAAAAAAGTATTTTTATATCCCTTGCTAGCTAGCAACACATGTTGAGGATTATGCTGTGGAACATCACAGAGATAAGAATACAGGGTTCCGTTTCTTCAAGGAAAGAGAACTCCCTTTGGTTGGGTCAGTTTGAAAGATCTCAGGCTTACAAAAAGTATTAAACAACAAAAGTATTTAAAAAAGTAATTGCCTATGTGGTAATCTTCCAGGAGTGCATTAGGGTATCACATACACTAGACATTGTTCTTTTCCTGTGGACAACAGAAAGATGAAAGCTTATTTGTAATACAAAGTTCCCATTGATCAGTTGATAAAGCTTACTTTGCGTGTAAGTCAAAGGCCAGCAAGAGTGTCTACACAATGTAGATATATTTAAGCTAATTCTAAATGATACTGCTCAGGTGGTGTAAGCCAAATCACTAGAACAATTTAATGCTCTACTTGGTCTGACCTGCTCACATACATAGCTAACTCCAGCACCCCAATTTCCAAAGCAAATGCATGGATTATCTTTGTATTACATATCCATTGGCCTGTGCCCAGTCTATAGAAAATGTAAAACTTGCAGTTCTGTTTTTTCAAGTGGTGAAGTTTTGTTTCTGGAGGTCTGCAGTTTCAAACTGGCCAGAAGGACAGTCACTACAAATATGGTAGCAAAGTGCCTAAAAATAAAGATGTTTCTGTAAAGGTAAAGATGCTCACTGTTACTGCACAGCAGCTTGTCTACTGTATGTGGTACTCTCTTGCCACATTCCTAAGTATTGGCTTTTGTTTGTGATGTTCATTTATTGTTATAATAGCACAGTCTGACAAGGTTTCTGTCTCTGCAAATTCATTGCCTAATTTTAACTGGCATATGTTTGTTACAGAAAATATAAGAGATTTTTTCTTCAGTTTAGAGGGCAGCTATGTTATTTCTTATAATTTATGATAATGCAACAATCTGCTTCGATGATTTACAAAGTATATAAGTATCACTTGACTTCAGAAAGCTTCATCTGAGATTTCAGAATGCCTATAAGACAATGTTACCAACTCTTGTAATTTTAATCGTGTAGTATTGGGGAGGAGATTTTAAACCTTACCAATCTTATTTAAAAAAAAAGACAGTGCTGATGTTTTTACTTCCTAATGTCTATGAAGAGACTCTCATATTTTAGCTATCGGCATAGGTTGGCTTTGGACCACTCTGTTATTTATGGAACTGCTCCTCCCCACCATGTTCAGCCATCACCATCTGAGTGGTCCTTGATGAAATACGGCAACTATCCAGAGATCACAGAAACTGTATCACATACATAACACTTCTGAATGGGACCTTTTTAATGTGCCTGTGAGATTTAGGAGCCTGGACTTAAGTCAGATGTTTTGAGGAAATCACATCCTGTCTTGCAGACTTCTGTGGAGGTCTTCACTTTTTTTCAAGGAAAGAAGTTCTGTAGCTTGCAAGCACTCAACTGACATGGAAAGACATATGTAAGAGGTGAACTGGTGCAATGTTTAAATGTATTAGTAAAAAAACACCTAAGAGCATGAGAACCTTCTTTCTCACATGTCTGAGGATACTGGAATTTGGTCTTTATCTCTGAGGCTATTTGAGAATGGTCATGTAACCAGTTTCCTCAGAATATCCTACCAGCAGACAAGTCTTTGAATGAGCATCTGGATAACTCTGGTGGCTCCTGAGTTTCTACATGTACCATCTTCATGATTTCCAGCAGAGCCCTTCTCTACTCTGTGGCAAAGACAACTTAGGGATAGCCTTTTGCTTCGCAGTCCTGACCCCTTTAACTTAAGAAAGGGGGGTGTAAGCTGCTTCTCCTCAGTCTGACTAGTCTTTCTAGATGAAAGTGTGAAGAATCCACCTGCAAACCCAGAAAAGAGCATTTATTGTCGGGACAAGACAGGTATACCCTACTGCAGCAGCTAGGAAGAGAGAGGTAAAAGGAACAATAGCCAAGTTTCATTTGCACTTCACCCATGTCACAGACTCCCTGTTTAGGAAGATTTTTACAGTGGAAGAGGTGCCAGTTAGGGGATAAGTTGCCGAGAATCTCACAGGAGAGGGATGGAATTGTTTATTCTTCTTAGCATTCCCTATACCCAAAGAGGCAGGTGCAAGTCCTCTCTGCCCCATTATGATGCAGTTTGCTGATCTTTTATCAAGTCTCCATATTGACAGAAATGAAATTAATAAATGAATTCTAAATGCATGGTTTTGTTCTTTCATAAACGCAAAATGGACAAATGTAGATGCACAAATGTAAGTACCATGTGCAGATCTGGACTTGCACAGATAGTTTTTAGGAAAAAAAAAACAAAACAACTGGATTACTTTATTTAAATAGAATTATTTGCATGATACAAGGGTGCAGGATTGCACCCTAAGACAGAGTTAGAAGAAGTTTGGTTTGGTGCAAGGTATTTTTGTTCATATTTTCAGTGAATATATTTTCTTTCTTTTGTTAGTGAATTGATATGACTTCCATAGAAACAACAAAAAATAGTCTGGTATATGGATAATTATCTCTAATTGCTATTATTAAAATGATGTCTCAGTAGGAGTCACTTTACATTGGGTGCTATAGAAGCTTCAGCATAAAATTACTTTATATATGGAACATTGCATACTTAGAACACAGTGGATAAATATTTGTAATTACAGACATTTTCACTTATTTTATCCATTGTTTTATAATGGAAAAAATACTTATTGCTGGAATGGTTTTCCAGCAATATTCTAGCAACAAACTGTGTTTTCTGGACAGCTGTTTGATTCTCTGGTCACTGATTCAGAACTGCAAAACATCCTCAAACCAGTATGAGCTTCTGAAAAGAGGGGATTAGAACTATCTCTGCCTATCTTAGTGTGGATACACTTAAATATAGTGTGTAGTTCAGATCCGTAGGCAGTGAGAGCAGTTCAAAGAAATGACTGTACTATTTAAACCAGGAGTCAGTGCATGCAGACTTCCGAGATGGCACTAGCCGAGGCTTGTTTGCTACATGATGGGTTATTTGGCTCGCTACCTGTTTGAAATCAATACAGTTTTATTAACACCACTGCAGACACTGAAATACTGTCGTTTTGCAGAATGTATGTTCCATAAATTGTAGCTTGACTGTAACTGCAGGGCTTATCCTACTGTTAGAGCAGTTCAGATCCAACACTAAGTTGCATTTTGTAAATTGATAAATGCCATGAAATTCCTCTCAACATTTTGTAGTAGTATACACAAGTTGCTGTAATTTAGTCATACCATTATTCCAAGAATCTTCATCTGATGTTTCTAGCCAATTCAGCTTTTGGCTGCAGAAAGCACAGTAGGTAGTTATGGTTATTTACTGTAAATGTAGACAAGTTTTCTGTAAATATTTCAGGGGAAAAAAATGCTACATAAACTTATGAGGCAGTTAGCTAAAATTAAGAACATAGGTCAATAATATAAAATACAGGTTTTATTTATGTATAGTAGTATCCTAATATTTACTTGTTTATATGCAGAAAAAATCCCTTAGGTTTCTGTACTGTATTCTCTGAAAGCTTTTAAAAGAGGCTTTGCCATTTTCTCTGGTTAATATATTTGCAAATAACTTTTGAATTTATTGGAAATCCATGCAAATGTTGTCAAATGGGAAATACGTTACATTACATTGCAATGAAATGAGTTTAATTCAAAAATCCTGGCAAAAATTCATTGGATTGAAATCTATATATAAATTCAACAGCCAGACAGAATAAAACACAATAAATAAGCTTTGTCTTTTGGTTTGGTTTGGTTGGGTTTTTTAACTTGTGCCTCGTTTTGTTGTTTTCTTAACAAATATTTTATTCCATCCTTGTAGTCACTTCCTCCTGCAGGTCCTAAAATCTGCATTATTTGATAGAATTTTGTTTGTTCTGGGCATTTTGTGCTGATTTCATTATCGGACAAAACCTAGTAAGCCTTCTTTGTGCTATATAGCACCTTACTCCTCCCAAAGCCGCAATCCTGTCAAGATTCAAGCATGCACAAAACAGCACCAATTTTATGTTGTCTGTAGACTAAAGCAGAAACTCCCATGAATATAGTGGCACTATGCTCTTCAATGCAGGTAAGAATATTGGTTCTGAGCCTTTGAAAGTTGTGCAGCTTTCAGCACTTTTAAGTCTGCAATTACCAACCTAATGAGTTATCTTCTGAAATTGCCATGGCATTGGATTCCTTTTTCTTTGCAAAAGATGCTCTCCAGGTAATGTTCCCCAGCCATTTACTGCACTACCATCAATGGCAAGACTCTAATTTGTGTAGAAATACTTTGAGAACATCCTGAAACATTGCAGAGGCAGCTGAACTGGGACCACAGCTGAATACATAACACAGATTCTGCATGTTAAGTAAGTCTAATGGAAGGAAATGTTTAAGCATGCTACTGGAGCAAGGCTGCTTTGTACACGAGAGCATGAGGATGAAATGGTACCTCAGCTGCTGGGACTTGCATCTCCATGAGTTGCACCTTCCTCCTCACTATCTTTAATTACAGATAGAGAAGAGCAGCTTCATCCATTTAACACCAAGTAAGTAGGTAGTGATCAACAGGTTCCTGGAAAATTCACAGTGCAGCCATGGATTAGTTATGCTGCACTGTGAGGCCGAAAAAGGAGACTGGTGCAGACAAATACTATCTGTTCACTGTCAAGGTAATGGCTCTTTAAGGTTTAATTTGGGTAAGTATATTTTAATACTTAAAGATATAAGGTTATAGGTCAAATAGGAGACTTGTTAAAATAAGGAAAATTGCATGTGGAAAATAATTCAGGATCTGATAGTTTAAAATAGTTTAAAATCTTTAAAAAGATTGCTTTTTACTGAACGTTTGTTCATGGGCCAAGAAACTGCAAAATACGTAATTTGATATAAATCTTTTATGAAGTAACTCGCTGAATATTACCTAATAACGGCTGTTCTTCTGAAAAATGCATGCATTATTAAGAGAACTGTATCACAGATACTATTTTTTTTTCATTCTTCATTCCAAACAGTTGCTATCCACCATAAAATCGTTCTATTCCAACATCTAACTTCATGTTTGAGGCCAACCACGCAGAACTATAAATGTGTCTGGCTGAAATATTGAACAATTTGCCCAGATTCTGGCTAATCATGTAGCTGCATTCACACACTTGGGAATAGAAAGTACGAGCATCTTTGTTCTCCGCTGATCTTTGACATCGCTTAGAAGTAAAGCCTTAACCTAACGGGAGCTTCGTATGCAATCAGGGGTATACTGCAGTGACACCTGGTGTTTAAAATAGAATTATTCCCTGTGAAGTGTGACTGTCATTTTATTTTTAATTGGGTACATATTCACTCAAAAACTCACAGTTCATCCTGTGTTCATGGAGCATAGCATTATATTGAAATAGAAAGCACTGGAGCTAAAGAGTGGCTTGACATTACTTGGTAGAAAATGTATCTGACAGATTTGTTTCAAAAGCCCAAAATTGCAGTAACATGATCTTTCATGAATGGCTGTTCTTCCTAGCACTCTAGCTGACAAGATACTTTATCACTACTTCTTCTCAGCTGGTTATTACACAAATGAGACTGACCCTTCGTATAACTCACACAACTGAAATTTCTGTGCAGCCTTTGTGGAAGGACTGATAGGCGAGAACAGAGAACTGCCAGTTCAGGCAGAAACCAGGGATCCCATGTGAGTTGTGGTGCTAGAAAGCATATTAGAGCTACAGTAGATACATCTGAAATAGTCCCTGCTAAAGAGCTTATTGAAAGTAGCCAAGATACATTTATGGATGTGACAAATGGAATGTAAATCCCATCATCAGTTAATGTAATTAAGGATTATTAGGATAATATAATAATAGCAAGGATTGTTACTATTAAGGATTACAGTTTGCCACAAGATGAAGAAAAATTAAGGAAGATCTGGTAGCAATCTGTGTAATCACACGGTTGGACAATTTCTGTTATGTAAAAGTTTTGTGTGTCCTGTTTTGAAAAGCACAAACATGCTCCACATTTACGTAGTTAATCTTCGAAGTCTGGCAAGGACAAAACTCTTAAGGCTAGTATTGTGGTTTTCCTTTGTCCCATAAAATTCTGTAAGGGTTTGGCAAAGCCAAAAAGCCAGACTATCCTAAAAGTCCTTGTCTTCCTTCTTTAATCTTTCTGGGAAATTATGGGAGCCTGCAAAAAGAAACCTGAACCTGAACTTTCTAAGGCTGTGCTTGTGCCTCAAGTCAAACAGCAGAGAACCAAGCCTTCTCCAGCAGATACTCAAAGGCTAGCACTCAAACTAGCATTCAGAGGTCTTTTTCCTCTCTTTCCTGCAGCTTATTTTCAGCAGCAAAGTACAAAGAAAAAAAAGATCTGGGCAAAATGAAGTCTGGAGGGGCTGTGAAGGGAACAAACAGCTGCAGCTCCAAGAAGTGTAATCAGTCTTGTAACCCAGCAGCAGAACCAGCATTGTGCTGGTTTTCGGTTAGAGGGCTGAGGCTATCACAGGCTGGAGAAGAGAGTTATCAATAGCTCATCTTTAAAATACCTAGGAACTGATATGAAAAAAGCCTGTATGAAAATTTAAGTCACAAATTCAAGCACTCAAAACACGAGGAAATGCTAGATTTACAGTTGTTCATATAAGCTCAATTCTTTCCACAGTGCATTCACAGAATGGTTGAGGTTGGAAGAGACCTCTGGGGTCATCTTGTCCACCCTTCCTGCTCAAGCAGGCCCACCCAGAGCAGGCTTCCCAGGACCATGTCCAGTTGGCTTCTGAGTATCTCCAAGGGTGGAGTCTCCACAACCTTCCTGGGCAACCTCAGCCAGTGCTCAACCACTCTCACAGTGAAAAAAGTGTTTCCTGATGTTCAGAGGGAACCTCCTGTGTTTCAGTTTGTGCCCATAGCCTCTGGTGCTGTCGGTGAGCACCACTGAAAAGAGCTTGGTCGTGTCTTCTTTGCAGCTTCCATTCAGGTACTTACAGACATCGGTAAGATCCCCCCTGAGCCTTCTCTTCTCCAGGCTGAACAGTCCCAGCTTTCTCAACCTTCCCTCATAGGACAGATGCTACAGTGCCTTCAACATCTTTGTGGCCTTTGATTGGACTCACTCAGTATGTCCATGTCTCTCCTGTACTGGGGAGCCCAGAACTGGACCCAGCACTCCCAATGTGGCCTCACCAGGGCTAGTGGAGGGGAAGGATCACCTCCCTCCACCTGCTGGCAATACTTTGTCCAATGCAGCCCAGGCTACAATTGGTCTTCTTTGCAAGGGCAAATTTCTGGCTCATGTTCAACTTGGTGTCCATCAGGACCTCCGTGCCTTTTCTGCAAAGCTGCTTTCCAGCTGGGCAGCCCTCAGTATGTACTGGTGCCTGGCATTGTTCCTCCCTAGGAGCCAGACTTCACAGTTCCCCTTGTTGAACTTCATGAGATTCCTGTTGGCTCATTTCTCTGGCATATTAAGGCCTCTCTGGGTGGCAGTATGACTGTCTGGGTGTATCAGTCACTCGCCCCAGTTTTGTGTCATCTGCAAACTGCCACCTTGAGCAGTGGGCCCACATTTTCCCTAGTCTTCCTTTTGCCACTGATATACTTAGAGAAGCTCTTCTGATTGCCTTTGATACCCCTCACCAGACTTAATTCTCATCTTTGGCTTTCCTAACTGTGTTTCTGCATGTTTGGATAGTTTCTCTATATTGCTCACAGGTTACCTGTCCCTTCTTCCAGCTTCTATATGCTTCCTTTTTGTGTTTGAGTTTTGCCAGGAGCTCTTTGTTCATCCATGCAGGCCTCCTGGCATTTTTGCCTGACTTCCTGCTCCTTAGGATGGACCGTTCTTGACCTGGGAGGAGGTGAGGCTTGAATATCAATCAGCTTTCTTGGACTCCTCTTTCCTCCAGGGTCTTACCCCACTGGACTCTTTCAAGCAGATCCCATCCAGTCACCTCATTCATGACAAAAGGGGATTCTTGTGGAAAAGTAGTACTGTGATTTTCAATGACTTCATCTTTAATTGCTTGTTCAGGTGTGGGGGTTTTTTTCCCCCACAGAAACTGCCTCAGTGAGTTTTAAGCATAAAAATAGCAAGAAACTGTAGGAAGTATGTGAAGGTATTTGTAAATCTGAGATTTCTTTCCCTCCAGATTTTGCAGCCTAGGTAACACTTAAAGGCTTGGTACATGATTGAAAGATGTTGATTGCCACATGCCTGTGACTTGTCTGTAGGTGACACTATAAAGACTGCTAAGTGGAAAGATTACAAGAATCCTGTCCTTTGTAATTTGCAACCAAAATACTCATTGGGGAGGTGAGTGCAAAGAGATCGGAGTAAAGTCCATTCTCCATTGTTCATTGTAATAGGATCCTTGTGATACTCTAGACAGTGAGATTATTTTTTTCCATGGCTTCCAAATCCCCACTAGGTTCTCCTGGGTTCATCTACAATGCTCTCCAACACACATGGTGTCTAGAGAGCCTCCTAGCTCAGACACAGCCTGCTTTTGCAGCCCATGCTACCAGAACATACAGTCAGCTCTGGCACATAGCGAAACATCCTCTGAGCTGCCCCCACACAGCTCCAGTGTTGGTCCTACAGGTCTAGAACGAAGCCTCAGCTAATGAGCCTCCTTGGAGCCAAACAAGCCTGTGCAGCAGAAACGGTTATGTCTCTGCACCAACACTGTGGTTTGGCCACAAACTAGGTAATTACCATACATAAGGGAGATAATCAGGCAGTTTGATTTATGCGTATGCATGTATGTCAAGAGGAAGGGGAGAAGACAGAGAATCACAGGTTTGCTATCATGTAACTTCCCTTTTCAAAGCTTTTCTTAATACACTTTTCCACTGTGAATTGTCTGAGCAATGGCCTATAAGGAAAACTGTCAGAAAACTCAAGATAACATGAAAATGGGGGAAGAGCCTCCCATCCTGACAAAGATTTCCTGTTGTTTGTGTGGTTCACAGAAGAAGAGAGTTTGTAAGCAAAGAACTCTACCACTGGAAATGGGTGAGCTGGAAGCAACACTACCATGAGGTGCTACAGCAACAGAAACCCCATTCATGAAGGGAAGATGGCCTGGGGGTTATCCTGCACCTTTCGCCACATATATGACAACATTAAAACCAACATGACTATCCTGGTGCCTGAGGTGGCTGTACAGGCATGTTCTTAATAAATTAAGTAATTTTAGGTTAATCTGAAAAGTCTTTAAAGTACAAATTATTCCTTTTTGGACGTGAGACAAACAACTTTCCATTTGCTTTCAAAAAAAAAACTTTAACATGTATGAGGATACTTGTGAGGATATAGCCCTAGATGCTTAACACAAAATAACAGTTAAGTGTCTGGCTTCCCTGTACCACTAATGGAATTAGATGCCTTCAGAGGAGTCTCAAACAGGCAATGTACTGAGAACAAACTGCTTGAGGTAGTCAGTGAGGAATGCAGAGGACAATATTAAGGGTTTGCCACACCCTTTCAGGAATCAACCTAAGATAGGCAGGTACTTCATGGTAGTCATCTTTCACAAACACAAACCATTCCAGTTTGTTCTGACAGTTTGTGTCTTGAAACCTGTGTGTTTGGGTGAGATGATGACAACTACTACTTGTAGCATGAAAAAATTAGCCTGAAGAAATACTTCACACATATTGCATTCTGGAGAAGTGCAAGTATGAACTCATTCAGAGACTGAGCAACCATGACTGCATCCTTATGGGGAGCACATGCCCTTTCAGTTAAAAATGTCTCTGTGCACCCTTGCCCTCTTGGCAAATCTGCATAAATCCAACACTTTAAAGCTCCTGTCATCTCCATTATAGTATACTGAGAAACGTGATGTGCTATGTAACTTCAGACTGCATTCAGAATTGATTTAGAGGAGTACTTGAACTCATTTGAGATGAAGATCTCTTCAGGCCAGGACATCCCTCATTGATTTCAGTGAAGTCCAGATTTCCCTCTAGTGTTTCAGAAATAACAACAGAAACTGCGTATTGAGGGACTTGTCCTTGGTGATGCATGTGCAATTTTCATACTGCAGGAAGATGAAAGTTGCAGCACTGAAAGCAAGGCATTTGAAGTGTAGTTAATTCATTATAAAGTTGATTCACCTGTTCCTCTGTAAAATACGTTTTCAACAGAAGAAAAAGAATGAGAATGCTATCACACCACAAGGGATTCTTGCTGCTGCTACACTTATTCTTCATGGCCAGAGAGGACAGTTTGAGCTAGGTGAATGAACTACAGGAATTTTCTTCAGACAGACCTTGCCTACATCTGCTTGATTTATTTATTTTTTTAAGTACATGTTCACTGAGGGGGACTGCTAACCCAGCAGCTCCTGTTCTTAGCTTGAAAGATCCAGTTTGGTAGACTTCGTTATGCTCAGGGCTAGAGCCAAGGAACGACTTAGATACCAAAAATCACCCTAAACCTGGAAGTACAATCCAGACCTACTGCTGTTTAGCAGCTGCTTGGTTAGCCCTAGAAATACATAAAATCACTACATGCTCCCCTGTATGACCTGCAAGTCCTCTGAGAACTTGCTTGCACACCAACTAGACTATGCCAGCAGTAATCCAATTCAAGTAATTAGGTGCCTGATTTAATTAGGTAGGTGCCATTGGGATCCAGAACCTAGACAGATCCTATTCTGAGGGCACCAATCCAGCAGGCGTGCTCTAAGCACACCTCATGCAACTCAAAATCATGGCGTTCAGCACAAAAACAAACAGCCACAGGCATATTCAGAGAAGGTGAGATATTTTCTGGTTAAATGCTAGGCAAGGTGATGTGCTCTATTCCCAGAAATAAAGGCTTTATTATTTATATATTTATATATTTTTAT